>NW_006205376.1:3590162-3671611 GCF_000334495.1 Tupaia belangeri chinensis | reverse complement strand
AAGAGGATAAAGACAGCAGTGAACAATAGAGAGGCAGGATGTTAATGAGAAATAGATATGGTTTATTACCTGTTGATGATGACATGTATAGTATTCTCAACTGAACCGGTCTGGAAAGTATTTCATGATGGGTAAAGTCTTTTTAATAAGCAAAATGAGAAATAGTGATTGACTGTTTAAAAAAATTATAATAATAATTATTGGGAAAAGCATGGAAAAGATATTGAATGATAAAGCGGGGAGATTGATATCTCTGTATTGACTGACATGCATGGCATTCCCTTTTGAAAAAGCAGTGGAAGTCAATGTAAAGTTATATGTAATCTAGTGTAATAGAAAGAAGATTATGATGATAATAAAATAAAAAAAAATCTCCTACCTTATTAACAATGTTGAAATACATTTCAGAAAACTTTTAGCTCGCAGAGCAACTCATTTAAGATGTTCTTTTATTTCTAGAGCAGCTGAATTCATAAAAACAGAAAGTAACATGGTGGTTGCCGGGGGCTGGGGTAGAGGGGGTAAGAAGGTAAAACGTGTTTAATGGGTACATTAAACAGGGTTTCATTATGGAAAGATAAATAATTTCAGGAGATGGATGGTGACCAGCAAAGGTGGCACAACAGTGTAAATGTGCTTAGAGCTGCAGAACTGTACAGTTAGAAACGGTCAGGATGGTCAGTTTTGTTTATGTATCTTTTACCATATTATTACCAATTAAAAAGTCTTTCATCTAAATGTATTTTTATTCATTAGGGCAAAATTATTAGAAAGTGAAGCAGTGAATGAGAACCTTCGGAAAAACTTGACAAGAGCTACAGCAAGATCACCATATTTCAGTGGATCCTCAGCTTTCTCTCCTACTATCCTGTCCTCGGATAAAGAAACTATTGAAATTATAGATCTAGCTAAGAAAGATCTAGAGAAGCTGAAAAGGAAAGAAAAGAAGAAGAAAAAAAGGTAGCATTTTAAGATCATTGCTATATAAATCCCTATTTTTCCTCTCAGAGTATATTAATTTGTGATTACAGTGAGTATATGTAGTATTATAAGTCTATTAGTACATAAAATAGATTATTTAAATTAGCTGACAGTTACAACTGTATACCTTTTAATGATTTTTCTACTTGTATGTAAGAAAAATAAGTATGATTATAACAGTATGGTAATGAGTTTTATTTAGGCTATGTAAAGGTAAGATTACTATTAGAATTTTTTTTTAATTTCTTCAAATAGCTGCTTTTGCATTCCATTCATCTTGCTTTTCTGCAAAGCTTGCTGTACCATTACAACTCGAGTGTTTTCATTTTTTTCCCCATTTTCTAATGCAATTTAGTAGTCTCATGGATATTCTAATTCTCATATAGATTAGTTTAACTAAAGGCTAAACTAATCCATCAGAATGTCATTTAATGTCATTTGGTCTCTCAAATATTTTCTTTAGGGCTTCTAATTTGATTATGTGAAAGTTATTCATGCTATTTCAGGCTTCCTGAATCTTTCAACAAGGAGTTACTCATCTTTTCACCACTGTTCTAATCTTTTTCTCCCTTGCATCCTGATGATACCTCCCTCTGAAATCAACTGGGTGCAATAAAAAAAAGAAAATATTTGACCACTTACAATGTGTGAGTGGTTAAATACTCATAAATTCTGTACATGTTTATACACTGATTCTATGGTGCAGTCAAATTAGCTAATGAGAATATATTTTGAACATGTCAGGCAAATTAAGCATTTTTGGCTAGATATTCAAAAGGAGACTAAGCCATCTCATTCATTACGTGATTTCTAACAGGCAAAGCACATTGTATGGTTATTGTTGACATTTAGTGTACTTGCTGCTTTGCACAGTTTATTTAGAAATTTATTTAGGCAACCAGGCATTTTCTTCTTAAATAGTTGATCAAAGTTAGTAGAAGATTAAACTTTTCAAATTAACTGTGTTTTATGTTACTTGAGTTAAACAAAAGAACAATTAAAGTAATTTAAACAAGGAGTTACACACGGTTAGGAGGCATTGCAACTGAAACTGAATTCTTGAGATACTAATGTCCTAGTAGATGTTTTTCATGGATGACTGATTATGACAGCTTTAAGAAATGTATAATGATTAACCCTACCAATATGGAAGGCAATTAAAACAAAAATAATGATCATAGTATCATCAAAAGTAGTGTTACCCAGTACACTGCTTGACTGAACATGAGACTTTTGCACATGACTTATTCATGCTTGTAAAATCCAGTTCCATAGCTGGTCAAAATGTCCAATGAGATGTCTTGTTTTTAAAAGTCTAGGTGGATCCTGTTCATGAATAATAAGCAAGGGTATATTTTTCAAGGTTATGAGTTGATTCTGCTCTTTCTTTTGCCTTAATCACCTGTTGAGAATGAATAATGAAAATTATAGATCCCAATATAAAAGCTATTTTTAACATTTTTATAGTGGCGATAGGTACCCCAAATTAATACCTCTGATTCAGGTTATTTATATAATAATGCATGATATTAAGCACTTTTGACAAATAGTACTAATGAAAACACATCCTATTAAGATTTTTCCTTTCCTTGTTACTTAATAATAATACTCCTATCCATTGTCAGGTATGTAAAATTTAAATAAGCCAGTAATTATTTCAAACTAAAAAATTGTGACAAATTCAGAGATTATGGTAGATGTAACTATTATGATAAAAATAATAGCAAATATAATGGGAACTCACCAAATAACTACATTTAAATATAGAAATTTAGATTTATAATTGAGTTATTTCTCAACAAAAACCTATAAAATTGTAGATAAAAATATTTGTGTAAAAAAAGAACAAACCAGATAACTGAAAGTTTAAACTGAGAAAAATTAATATTTACTAAAGCTTAATAGTCCTATAGAATGCTTTATAAACAATACTTCATAAATCATTTTTACACACATTATAGTGTATTTTTGTAAAACTGACACTATATAATTTGGGAACCTTAAAAAATTTTTCTGGGACCAGCAGTTAGTGTAATGGCTATGTCACTGGACTCCCACGTAGTCAACTGCAGTTGACTTAAACTCACACCGGGCGTGTGTGTATGTGTGCCCAAGATCCCGAGAGGAGAATGGAGGAGAAGGGATTGCAGTGTGGCCATCCCCCCTGGGGGGTGATTTCTCACTTTCTGTCTCTCTGTCTCTGTCTTTCTGACGAGCGCACGCACCCTATGGCAGAAAAAAAAGAAAAAAAAAAAAGAAAATTTTTTTTGTGTGCTATAGAACTCGATAACTATAAAAACCCTTAGAGTAAGTTTATGAATTTATCTTACTACATAAAAAAATTTATAAAATAGAATTTATCTTACCACTCTATAGTCAAATGTTTTAGATTAAAAAATGAAAAACTAATACTATTTTACTCAGTTTGTAGAACATTTTGTTCTTTACACTTAGGGTCTAGTAACTTTTAGCTGTATGAAATATAAATTCACCTTATAAAAATATGGATATACTCTCATTTTTGTCAAAGGATTTGCTACAGATTTAAACAAGAAACAATAAGCCAAGCGTTTCAGAAGTGTTTAAAATGACAGCAGCTTAACTGAAGTTAGTGTTTAATCTTCTACAGGAATGTCTTGGTGGCGATAGCTCCTATTTGGATGTATTCGTTTTAGTTAAATTACTTTATATGCCTCTTCTTTACCTTTGTTACAGGTCAGAGAGAGCATTGCAAGATTTAGGTTCTGCCTCAACTTATGTATACAAATGAAAAATTGTTGGAAGAGGGAACTCACTTTTTTCTAGAAAGTATTATAAATACATGATGTTCAGTTCACTTTTGTGAAATGATTTTTGCCCATTTTGTAGTGTGCTCAGAGCAACTTAACAGGGAGTAGGAAAAGGCAAAAACAAGGAAAGAAATCTTTCTCTTTTACAGGTGTAGGTGAACCTTTTTCTTACTGACTTTCTGTGTCCCCATGCTTCCTTCATTCCTTCCTTTTCTTCTCTATACAGTCCAATAATTCCACACTGCCCTAAAGTTCTCCCAATTTAAAAACTTCTACTTCTCTCATCTTGAATTCAATCTCAGGAGCAAAGGCATTTACACCAGTGGAAATGACTAATAACCAATAAGCTTTTTTCTGGAGATGTTTGTAATTTTGAAAGAAGATATGTTAATCAAAATAGTAAAATTTCAGATGACATAATCTAATAAAAAATTCAAGACAATTAGGGAAGATTATTATTTTTTCTTTTACTCTTTTATGGCTGGGACATCCTAGAACCTATATGAGACTTGGCCTTTGGGTTCAGCTCTCTTACACCATCCTAGTTCTCCTAGCTACTTCCATTCCTTACTACTGGATTCACAGATTCCTCTGAAGTTCCATGTCTTTGAATTAACTTTGATGTGTGTTGTTGAGTTTAGATTTTAGTAGCTGAAAGAGCTCTGATAATGTCAAAATTGGTAGGAAAACTGACTACTGGGTCATATTTGTCAGAAGGTGCATTTGTGTTCAAGGGATATACCAGAAATATCCTATTTTACATGAAAGTTTCATCCTCTTACCAGAGCTACAATCAATGGCTAATTGCAAGGGTTTTAAAGTTTGCTCTTTTCTCTTGAGCTGTAAAATAACCTAAAAGTGTAACTAGTAAGAAAACTCCAGGATGCTGGTGGCTTGAAAGTATCAATGGTCATCCATATCCTATTAACTAGGTTTCCTGCTGCTGAATAATTAAATAGACTATATTGTCCATCTTTTTAGTTACACAAATGTTAGAATGATTGGAAAGATTTCTCCCCCTCTTTTTCTTTCTATAGAAGTACTGTAACAAAATTAAATGAAGTAAAAATAGAATTCTTAAACTATGGCTAGGTGTCAGATTATTAGTTTATTTTCCCACACTTCCCCTATCTCTTTGAACTATTGATTGCAGAGTTTTATAAAGATGCAATTAGGAAAGCATGTAAAGTTTATCTATTAGGTCATTGGAAAAGTCATGTCATATTTTTCTATGTTTTTCCATGCAAAAATGCATCGTGACCTTTCTGACAACCTAATACTAGCTTTTGTCAGTCATATACTTTAATATAACTCACTTATTTATGGTAAGCAAAAATTGTTTATGTTGAAAATAGAGGGCTAGTTGGTGGTGATGTTTGGGCAACTGGATTCCACATAGCCAATCACACAGTTCAAGTCCTAGACTTGGTGACTTGAAAGACATGCAGGGCATATATATATATGTGTGTGTGTGTGTGCCCAGAATCTTGAGAGAAGACTGAGAAGGGATTGTGGCATGGCCAGGCCCTGAGGGTGCTCTCTCACTTTCTCTCTCTCTCCTCTTTGTGGTGAGCACATGTACCCTATAGCATATTTTAAAAAAAAAGAAAACAGAAAAATTTGGGCTGTTTACCAGGAAACTCTATCCTTTTAGCCGTTGTATCTATTATCAATAGAAGCCTAGATTAGACATACTATTTTTTTCATTTTTAAATGTATATAAAGAAAATTCAGTATTTATAAGTCCCATATTTTGGATATCTAGCTTTAAATGACTTGCGATATTAAAAAGTCACTTATTCATCAGACTGCACTGTATTTCTATTTAGTGGTGTTGGGTTGAAACTCTAGAAATACATAGATATCTTAAGTGATGCTTTTACTTTCCTTTTTTGAGTCAGAATACTGGACCACTTGATCCCTATTGACTATCACCCTAGACTTCTTTTCTCAGAAAGATTGCTAGCCTCATTTTGTAATAGTGATATATCAGGTGATTATAAAAAACACAGATCACCAAATAAACATCACATACAAGCACACATAAAATTAAAATGAGAACTGGCTTGACGAAATAATTTATTTCTCAAGCCCAATGTCTTCATTTTAAAATAATGCTGATTTCAGAAAATGTTTTGAAATTCTGGGCAGAATTGTGCTGTATCCACATTGCTGTCTGCTTAATCAGAGCCTAGCACATCTATCTTTTTGTCTATATGACCAATACTGGTATATAGTACATTCCATTTAGTAAAAATCTCTAAGTTGAATATTCTTTGTTCTAATTAAAAGCCTTTAACTACAATTTTTTTTTATTTCTTATGCTCTTCTGATTAAAAATATCTTACTGATGGAAAGTACCATATTTCCCTTTATATTCCCTCTTTTGCCTTAGGTTTGACCTTTTGGTAATTTATAATAATTAGTACAGTAAAGTTTTTAATCTCAATATTATGAGATTTTATTTTCAAACTAATAAAAGTCTAGTTTTTTACTGATATCATAACAATCATACTCATTTGCCTGTAATACCATTTCATATATAATTTTAAAGTAGAGTTTACTTGTTTTTAGATCTAATGATCACATGTAGGATATTAAAATAGAAAATGAGTTTTACAAAGTAGTATCCTTGTATGTAGTATTAGTATTTTCATATTATGGTATAAAGGCATTACTTTGTGAAGTACTTTTAATGATGCCATAAAAAGGTCTTCTGTAGGGACTAGCATATGGCATAATGGTTACATTGCTGGACTCCCATGTAACCGTGGTTTGAGTCCTGGTCCTGGCAGCTTAAAACTCATGCCTGGCATGTATGAGTGTGTGTATGCCCAAAATCCCAAGAGGAGAATGGAGAAGATGGGGTTGCGGTGTGGTCATCCCCCCTGGGAGGTGATTTCTCGCTTTCTATCTCTCTGTCTCTGTGGCAAGCACACTCTCTCTCTCTCAAAAAAAAAAAAGTTTTTCTGTAAAGGATTAGGAGATGGATATCACTGAAAGTTGGCTCTTTTGGGGAAAGCTGAGAAAACTGGTTTATTTTGGATTAAAAAAAAGCAATGGCATCCAAATATTTTTATCACTTTTAAACTTACATAAATTGAGACTATACATTTTAATGCTAAATAATTTCAACTGATAGTCTATGTATTCTTCTTAGATGTAATACTACTTGATTTTCTACTTACTTTTTATTCATACAAAATGTATTGCCTTTTTACTGTGTATTGTCCTTTGATGATATCTTTTAAAATTTATTTTAAAGTCTTCAAGCTCATGTATCATTTTTACCTTCTTATCACTTTCGCTTTTTACTGTCTGGTTTGTCCTTCATTGGCTTGGCCTTCCAATACTGTGCCTCGTGATTTTGAAGGCTACAGAAACTTGAGGAAAGCAATCGAGAAGAAAGAAGGTTGGAATATTTCCCAGGTTTTTTATTAAAATGTCATGTAAATATTTAGTTGCCATTCACAAGGAAATGTGTTGTAGAATTATAGATTGCTTCAGATTAGATTAGCTGGGTACTCCCAAAAGTAATGATGGTTTTATAAAAATAACAAAACACCAAAAAATTTTTCTAGTTGCCTGAATTTGAAATCAAGCAATTTAATTTTATGTGATTTCAGAATAAACTGTCACAATTATAATGATAAATTAACTTTTTTAAGGAAAAAAAAAAGACCAAAAAAAGCCATCCTTTGATTTTTTTTAACAAAATCAATAATTGGGACAGCTCCATTGCCTAGTGGTTAAGAAAGACAGATACCACATGACAAATTGTGCAATTTGGATCCCTTCTCACATGGCTTACACATTGGTTGTATATGCATGTTCATGTGCCCCAAATCCTGACAGGATAGAGAAATGGAGAAGGGACTACATTGTGATCATGCCCCATTGTGGGTACTTTTTCCTTCTCCCTCTTCCTCTGTCACTGTCTATCTCTGATGAGCACACTCACCCTCTGATAAATTAAACAAAAAATTGGAAAAAAAAATACCAGTAATTTAATAACTTTGAAAACCTTATGATCAAAGTGGGAATTATTAATTGGGTGAGAACTGACATTTTTGTTTGGTACAGGCTAAGTCATGGGTGGGCCTCTCTTTCCTCTCTTCTTTTTCGTGTAATCATTGTTGGAAAACAACACTAAAATAGCAGCAAACAAAAGGAAACTGTGGCTTAAATACAGATAAAATTAATGAGGCATTCTGAAGGTTGAATTAAAAAAGAATTTTTGCCTTTAAAATGTATTTGAAGTGAGCATCAAAATAAGTATAGTCTCTTCAATTGAAGTGAACAAAATTTAGAAGTATAATCTTGAACTCTGTATACTAAAATTTAGCAGTTTATAATTATGATTATTCAAATAAAGGTCAAATGATATTTTACTTCTGCTCAGAAATTTTCTTTATAGGTTTTTCTAATTAAGTCTTCAGATTATATAGTCAGAAATAATAAGAATAGAAACTGGCTTCTAAATAATATTTTAATATCGTGGAAGCACTGTTGTAGAAATTCATTTCTTATTTGAAATGAGAACTTGAGAACTTTCTATGCGATTAAATGAATATCTTACTTTAAATATCTTTAAGCTGAAAAATCTTATTTGGTTTAATTATTTTATAATTTACAGTCTATAATTATATTTTATATGTTAGGTCATCTGTAAAGTCTTGACATATTTTTCTATTTTTTTAATGCAAAAATGCAACGCTATTATTATGGAATTCTCAAACGTTTCTGTACTTATGTTCTATAAGTGTTTAATTTCTTTAAAGTACTCTATAATTAGAATATAATTCTCATTGTAGGTAACACTAGAACTGACCTAATCAATATACATTTAGGATAGTATATCATTGGAGCTAAGTTAAGGCATTTCAATTGTGAAATTTCTCTATTTTAAAATGCAAAATAAGATTCATCATTTAAGTTGAATATGGAAGCATCTTAACATCTTAAAATATTAAAGTCCTTTAAATGTACTTAGTGAGTAGAGTTTGGTTCCAACATTCCCAGACATTGGCTAAAGCTGAACAGTTTGGTGTTGCAGGACAGTGCTTCTCAATCATAAATTTGCTTACAGACCTCCTGTGAATTTTGCGAAAATGAAGATTCTGATTTAATGGGATTGAGGTGCAGCCCATCTGCATCTCTCACAAGTTCCTGGGACGCAGATGCTTCCTATCTGTGCACCAAACTTCAAGTATAAGATTCCCAAGACTGGTTTGGAAGTTAGGACACCCTGTTTTAGTTCTCTTGAGTGTATTAACTTTCCTAGGCCACAGTTTCTTTTTTGTTTGTCAGAGGAAGGGATGAATGGCCAATGTTCCTTCCAGCGCCCAAGATTCTGATTCAGTATAAAGTGCAAGTTTAATATCTTCCTCACTGCTTGGTTATTTTAAATCTGTTTGCCTCAGTTTATCAAGGAAAACTTGAACAGTTGAGGCATAATATTTGTAAGAATCAACTTGTATTTTAAGAGCTTAAGCTTTAAAAGTGGTTTGTAAAGGCAAATTCATCTTGTGAGGCCATGACTGCTGATTTTTTTGCATCATAAGTTAATTGTAAGAGCTCATTTAAAGATAACCCTTGTTAAGTTGGATGTCAGTGACCTGGGAGAATAGGCGAATGTGCTGAATTAAGTGTTCAGAATAAGTTAATCGTATGGCCTTAAACCTGAGTAAAAGAGTATTTAGTTGGAACTTGAAGTATTGAAGGAACTGACAATAATGAAAATTGTGTACAACAGTTTCAGGTGAGAAAGGAAGACTGTGTAGGGGAGGAGATAGGGAGAGCCGATGGGAGATGACTTCTCAACCCATTCTCCTTTTCTAACCTAAACCTTGGGTATAAACCTCAAATAGAGCACTCTGAGTATTTTGTGCTGACCTTCTAATGTGATGATTGGGTTAATGGGAATTTCTTTCTAGTTTGTCAGTTCAAATTGTGTGATAATTGAAAATCAGCAGTCCCGATGAATTATAGCAACCTAGAGAAGGCATTCCATGTATCACATAAAACTATTTGTCTTAAAGGTTACCTAGATGGTTCCTAGTTTTCTTCAAGTTTACTTTTTTCTAATGAAATGATTTGGTAATATTCATGGATCCTTGTTAAAATTTACCTGATTCCTTCCCACTTATGACTGTTTCACTGGTGCTTCTACTGCTACTGTCTTCTCACTCCAGAGACATGCTGTCTCTCATGTATCTTTCAAGCTTTACCATTCCACTCCAACGAGCAGGTGCTCACTCACAGAGATTGGTTTATTCAACACGCCACTGCACATTTATTATGTGCCAGGCCCTGGAGATGTAATTCTGAACCAATCCGATATGATCTCTGCCTTTAAAAGGCTTACAATCTAGTGGCGAGCACACATATTAAATAAATAATAACATAAATTGCAAACTATAAACAACTATAAACTTACAAAGCAAAAATATATTAATCTTGTTCTGAGTACAAAAATATTTGTGAGAATAGAAACCTAGAAATAAATATTAAAGTTAAATAAGAATAACAGGGCCTAAACAAGATTAAATTTTTAGTCTAGAAGCTAAAGATAAATCCATGTATCAAGGCAATTATTATACAGCAAAGTAAGAGAAATGATGGCTGTTATTAAGCTATTCTAAGAAAGTTTTTAGGCTCTTTCAGAGGGAATTTCATTTGGAAATATTGCCGTTGTCAAGTATTCTTTTCATCCTTAAGGATTTAAAAATATCACTGTAGCACCCAAAGAAATCTTTCACATACAGATTGAGAATTCACTTTATTAACATTATTATCAGTTTAGTGAGCAGAGTGTAACTTTGTTGCATAGCTGAGCTTAGTTGCTAAACCCAAAAAGATCAGAATGATTTCAGTGTGCAAAAACAGCTTTCTGTCATCTTCTCCTTTGGGCCACCAGGGCTGCATCAATTTAGCTATAACTGGTACCTGACAGCCGTGTGCAGTTATGGCTATAGGTTCTATTAATACCTAGAAAGGAGAACTTCCAATTATATGGAGAACCTTTGTGGTCAATCCTAGAATTTCTATTCACAAAAAAGGCAGCCTAAACTTGACAGTTTGGTATAGAAGACTGCTGTGGGAACATGAGAAACAGCCCTGAGCTCTAGGGATAACCTTAAGAGAGCCTGTGTTACCAGAAGAAAGAGACCTGAACACGTGGATATGCCCAGTGCAGACAAACTTACTGTGAACAGATTTATTTTAGGTCTTTAAATGTATTCTTAAATTTATTAGGATACCAATTAAAAATTCAGTTTTTTATGCCTTATATTTATATGAGAAAACAAAGATGTTTTAATTTCCTTTGACTTTAAATTGCCTTATACTCTAGTTAATTGGTGGTTACTGTGAGTAGTTTTCAGCTATCTCCTCAGATCTCATACTTCAGGGTAAAATCTGTCCCTCAGTGTTTCTAGAAAATAAGCTTTACTCTAATGACATACATCATTATTCTACTGGTTAAATGGTGATTTCTGTTTTTCTGTGGAGCATGAGACAGTATAGCTTTGTTCAGTTAAGTGACCACCTCTTGCAGTTAGTGTTCACACATTTGTGATGGTTTTTAAAAATCGGAGGGAAAAATAGAGTGAACAGTTTTCCTCTCTACTTTGATACCATACCCTCATGTTCCATGTTTCAGCGTGGCTGGTAAGGAGGATAATACAGACACTGACCAGGAGAAGAAAGAAGAAAAGGGTGTTTCAGAGAGAGAAAACAATGAGTTAGAAATGGTGAGTATGAACGAATAAACTTGTAAATTTCAGCCACCAGGTTAGGTTGTTTTTGGTTGCCGAGAACTGTAGAACAAGGAAATGATTATCTTGCCTCTGATTTCAACTGTTTCCTGAGGACTTTTCTTCAGAAATACATGATATAAAATATTGTCAACTCTCAGTCTTATGCATTGTAAAAAGCATTATGTATAATAACCTAAAATCTTGGAATAATTTTTGAAGTGCTGAAAAATGTTACTATCTTTAACTGGACTAATATACAGTATATTCATACTGGTAAAATTCATTTTGTGTGCTGAAATGATCTGCAGTGATTGAAATGATATGTAGTAATAATACAAAAAAGAGTGAAATTTTTATTCTTCTGAACCTTGTACTCTAGCACTGTCTCTTAATGAGGTAATCAGTTTCCTTGGCCAATTTCATGCTATTAATAATCACAATTACATTTTAGGAAGAGAATCAAGAAGTGAGTGATCATGAGGATGAGGAAGAGGAGGAAGAGGAGGAAGAAGATGATATTGAAGGGGGTGAAAGTTCTGATGAATCAGATTCTGAATCAGATGAAAAAGGTACTTGCCCTTTAGTATAAGTACAGAAATTCCTTTCCTTTCTTTTTTTTTTTTTTAATTTTAGAGATATTTTTGCTATAGGGTGCATGCACTCACTGGAGAGACATAGAGAGACAGAGACAGAAAGCAAGGGGGGGTGGCTATGCCACAATTCCTTCTCTTCCATTTTTGGGATCTTGGGCATGCATGCACATGAGGTTGGCATGTTTTAAGCTGTTGGGTCCAGGACTCGAACCACAGTTGACTATGTGGGAATCCAGCAACGTAAACATTATGCCATCTTCTGGTTCCCAGAAATTCATTTTCTAAATGTGCTTAAGCGATGACAGAAAACTTTGAAAATTCTCCATTTCATCCTTAAGGGTGAGAGCTTCTATGACAACTGACCTTCATAATAAGCCTTTTAAGACTCATGTACTAAGCACATGAAGAGTTTTTTTCCCTTATTGGATGTAGTCACTGTGTAATTTCTGTTCTTATTTAGTACAAATAGTATTTGTCACCCCTGACCTATGTGAACAATCATTATCTTGTTCACCTTTTGGTTCTGGTTTATCCAGGAAATGTTCTTAATAGCTGACAATTGAACACCTTCATGAATGAATAGATGATGGTTGTAATGTTCTGGTTTGAATGCTTGAATAATGATATTTTGGCCTATTCTCAGTATTTTATTTTTTCTTTTGTATATAGCCAATTATCAAGCAGACTTAGCAAATATTACTTGTGAAATTGCAATTAAGCAAAAGCTGATTGATGAACTAGAAAACAGCCAGAAAAGACTACAGACACTGAAAAAGCAGTATGAAGAGAAGTTGATGATGCTGCAGCATAAAATCCGGGACACTCAGCTTGAAAGGGACCAGGTGCTTCAAAACCTAGGTTAGCATTGTATTTAAGTCAAATGAAAGTTAGAATCATCAAAATGGGTTTTTATCTTTCTTTCCTTTAGGGAAAAAAATGATAAGAAATGACATTAATTTTGTGTGGGTGTGTGGCAAATCAAGTCTGTGCTTTGATTTAAAACTTAGGTTTTGAGAAGTGAGTCATGATTTTCCTGACAACCCAATATATGGCCTATCAGGATTTTCTGACTACATTAAATGTTAAATTTGTCTCATATGTTAAATATTGTTCTTTATTATTTATTCATACTGATATCTATCTAGGCTATTTATTTGATCAAAAGTAGTGGTTAATTGTTCTAATGTGTTGATTTCTGCTGGGAACATTTTTAAATGAATAAAACTTCAATAATCCTTAATCTGGTTCAGAGTAGATAATAAAAGAGAGTGAGTGAATGGCATCCTGGCCTCTTGAAGTTTGGATGTGTTTGGGAGCTCGCTCTTCTTTAGGCCATGAGTTGTAAATCTGTGAAAGAGAAACGTGTGTCTCATGAAAACAGATACAAATATCCTTTTATCGTTCAGGCTCTGTGGAATCTTACTCAGAAGAAAAGGCAAAAAAAGTTAGGTCCGAATATGAAAAGAAGCTCCAGGCCATGAATAAAGAACTGCAGAGACTTCAGACAGCTCAAAAAGAGCATGCAAGATTGCTTAAAAATCAGTCTCAATATGAAAAGCAGTTGAAGAAATTGCAGCAGGATGTGATGGAAATGAAAAAAACAAAGGTATCAATTATATTTTCCATTAGAGTTTGATGTTAGAGATATTTTTGTCATTTAGGCCAAGAAAAGTTATTGTGTTTTTTTCCATATCTGGTAAAAGGTAACCCAGTTTCACAAATGATGCCCTTCCGTTTGGCAATTAGGAATTGCTTCCAATAGTCATCGCTCTTCTAAGCCCTTTTTCAGAATAGCTGAAAATCATATGGCCAACAGATTTTTCTGGACTTTGATGAACATTTCTCCTCTTAAAACTCTTGCACAGGTTAACGATAGTATAAAATGTTGCAAACATGTAAAAAAGCATAAAAAAACCCACAATGTATCCACTATGTAGTTTAACATATTGAACATTACAGTTACATTCTAAGCCTCCTGTGTATCCCTTCCTGATCTATTTCTCATTCTTGAAGAGACAACAACTATCTTTAGTTTGGTATTTATTATTCCCTTCATAGAAAGTAAAAATTCTCTCCCCCTCATCAGTAAGTATGAATTCTGATTCATTATTTTTTGTTTTTGTTGTGAGATTGATTTCTTTTAACATCTGGTATGAAACTCAATGTAGTTTCCTTAAAATAACAAACATGAAAATGATGTAGAAAGTGATAAGAGAACTGTGTCATATAGTTGCTGTTAGTAGCAGCAGTAGCTATAAATTATTAGGTGCTTACTGCATGCTAGGCCCTGTGGTAAGTGCTTTACAGGTAGGTATTAACTCATTGAATTCTCACAGTAGTCAGTGCTGTGGAAATAGTAAATCCACCTTATGGGTGAGAAAACCAGAGCTTAGAGGGGTGCAGTAACTTGTTTGAAGTCACACTGCTACTGATAAGT
The DNA here is from genome assembly GCF_000334495.1 of Tupaia belangeri chinensis. Lineage (NCBI taxonomy): Eukaryota > Metazoa > Chordata > Mammalia > Scandentia > Tupaiidae > Tupaia > Tupaia belangeri. The sequence goes on along the minus strand of NW_006205376.1, from coordinate 3,657,051 downwards.
TAAGTATCAGAATTTTATTTAAGTTATAGGACAACTGAACATTGAATATAAAAAGCATAGAACACTAAGCAATTTGATAGGAATGTATTAGAAATAGAAATGTATGAATCCTACAAAAATAAGAATGACTGTTTAAACATGCTGTAAGATTCTATGTATGTCCACTCTATACATATTCAGAAGTCTAAGGACTTACTTCGGTACATATGGTTTATTTAATGAATAATTTATATATATATATATATATCTAACTTTAGGTTCGCCTAATGAAACAAATGAAAGAAGAACAAGAGAAAGCCAGATTGACAGAGTCTAGAAGAAACAGAGAGATTGCTCAGTTGAAAAAGGATCAACGTAAAAGAGATGTGAGTAGACTCTAACTCTCAGTTATATAATAATACCATACATTGGACACGGTTGTTTAATAAATGGGAGAAAACTAATTGTGACTATTCAACTCAGGTTAAGGACAATAAGCATTAATTTTGTAGATGACATTTATTATAGTATGTGGTTTATAGTAATTCAGTATAGAAGCTTATGAAAAACATTATGCCCTATGTAGTAATATACATTTTATTTGGAGTTTATTTCCTAGATGATGAGATAGAAGTAAATGGCAAAGAACGACTGTTTATCTGTAGGGCAACAAAGGTGCTACTTACACTATTATGTAAGGTAGCGATTTCAGGATGGCTCCAAAGACAAGCTTCTTCACTAGAGATTATTACAAATGGTCCTGGAATAATAACTAGTACTCAGTAGAAAAACCTTTTGTGAGAATTATAAAAATTTTCATATCCTTTGGCTCAAGAATTCTACTTTCGTGTATTCAGACTAAGAAGATAATCCAAGGCAGGAATAATTTTACTGTGTTAGATCTTCATTGTAGGGTTATTCGTAATTGTGGAAAAAACTAACAACATCCAAATACTTGACAATAGGGGAAAAGGTTAAATAAATTATGCTCCATTCCATTTAATAGGTTGTTATTTGCCATAGGGCAGGTGCTACCATGCCCAATAGGTTGTTATTTATCCATTAAAAATTAGGATTTAGAAATTATAGCTATAGTTATATGAAAAAGTCTATGACTTAACATTAAGTGTAAAACAGCATTTAATATATGAATGTTTAATTACAATGAGGGAAAAACTGAACAGTACATACCAACATGCTCACGATAGTTGTATTAGGGCTATAGGTTATAGTTGATTTTTTTTTTCTTCCATCCAAAATATTGGGCAATGATGGCAATTTCTTTAAAATTATAAACTATTTTTATGAAATTTTTTTACTGAAAAATTGTATTTATGGGTGCCAGTAGGTGGCACAGTGGTTAAGGCACTGGACTCCAATATGACCGATTGTAGTTTGAGTCCTGGATCTAGAAGCTTGGAAATCACACTGGGCATGTATGCGTGAATGCCCAAAATCTCAGAGGAGAATGGAAGAGAAGGAATTGCAGCATGGCCATCTCCTATGGGGAATGATTTCTCACTTTCCTTCTCTTTGTTTCTCTAGTGAGCACATGAGCCCTATGGCAAAAACCTTTAAAAATTAAGTTATGTTTATGATTTTTATTTTCTTAAAAGTTCATCCCTGTTTTCTCATCATTTTTGGTTAGGTTTCAGCCATTTTTCTTTGTTGTTATTGTTCAACTGTTTCTAAATTCTCCCTGGAAAAAATATGGGCATGTAGCATAAAACTTTAGAAAATGGAAATCTGCTTTGGGAGATAAATAGAAAACTTAAGAAGACAGAGAGGAGAGAGAAGTGTCATAAACAAGTAGATCCTGTGACCAGATATTTCCCCATTTATGGCTATTTTTATTTCTATTTTTCTTAGTATTAGGTATTTTAATAAGATAGTAAGTGTCACATTCAACTCCTGTGCTCGCTTTTTTTCCTCCCTGCAGGTTCATGAGCTTATGGGGGAGAGGGTAGAAAGAAAGTGAGAAAGTACCTTCTAAAGGTGATGGCAGTGTTGCAATCCCTTATCTTCCATTTTCCTCTACAGATTTTGGGCTTGCATGCACATGTGCCAGATTTTTTTTTTTTTTTCCCAAGTTGCTGAGTCTGGGACTCAAACTGCTTAGTCGGCCATGTGGGATCCAGCTGCCTCAATCATTACCCCACCATCTGGCCCCCTGGGCATTTTATTTTATTTTGCTATAGGGTACATACACTTGCTGGAGAGACAGAGAGACAGAAAGTGAGAAATCACCCCCTGGGGGAATCATGACACAGTCCCTTTTTGTCCATTCTTCTCTTGGGATCTTGGACATGCATTCACATGTACCTGGCGTGAATTTTTTTAAAATTTTTTAATTTTTAATTTTTAATTTATTTTTTTGCTATAGGGCACGTGTGCTTGCCAGACAGACAGAGAGAGACAGAGAGACAGAAAGCGAGAAATCACCCCCCAGGGGGGATGGCCATGCTGCAATCTCTTCTCCTCTACTCTCCTCTCCGGATCTTGTGCACACATGCACACACGCCCAGTGTGAGTTTTAAGCCACTGGGTCTGGGATGTGAACCACAGTCGACTATGTGGGAGTCCAGTGACATAGCCATTACGCTAACTACTGGTCCCCCCTGGCATGAGTTTTAAGCTACCAGGTCTGGGACTTGAATTGGTCAACTACATGGAAGTCCATTGATGTAACCATTATGCTATCTGATGGTTCTCCCTGCCCCCCCAGACATTTTTTATTTTGTTTATTTAGTATATTTCTACTGAAGTTAGATAGTAGCAAATTCTTTTTCCCTCTGCTAATTAACAAAATTAATGTGTAATTCACATACCTAAAAAATTAACGCTTTTAAAGTATACGATTTAAGTCTGTAGTAAAGTCTCAACATTGTGCAATGATCATCACTAATCTAATTTTAAAACATTTTCATTACTCCTAAAAGAAACCTTATACTCATTAGTTGTCACTTTCCATTGCTCCCCACTTACCTTGACAGTCACAAGTCAATTTTTTTGTTTGTTTCTATGAATTTGCCTATTCTGGACATTGCATAAAAGTAGACTCATGCCATACCTGGCCTTTTGTGTCTGGCTTCTTTCCCTTAGCATGATGTTTTCAGGGTTCACCTATGTTGTAGTATGTTTTTCATTCCTTTTTATTGTCTATCCATCAAAGAGTTGATGGGCATTTTGGTTCTTTTCATTTTTCGGCTATTTATTTTGTTCTAATTAAAACTTTTGGATGAACAGAAAAAGTTCTTTACAATGTATGCTACTTATAATTCAAATGAGATATGGAAAGATTAATATGAAACAATTGAGTCTTGGGGCAGAATTCTGGAGGACTCTTATCTCTAACTTGATGCCTGTTTCTAGCTAATCACATTTAAAGCTAACATTCAGACTCCCTCTCCCTTTTATTTTGTTTCTTCATGTGCATATTGAGCTCCTTTCTAAATAAATCCTTATTATATTTATCTTTGAACCCTTAGGAAACTGTGATATTTGCATATCATAGAAAAAAATTTTGTACTTGAAACTTGTTTTTTTATAGAAAGAAATTTACTGTAATAACTTTTTTTTTTTTTGGAGAGGTTTTTGCTATAGGGCGCGTGCGCTCGCCAGACAGACAGAGAGAGACAGAGAGATAGAAAGCAGGAAATCACCCCCCAGGGGGGATGGCCACGCCGCAATCCCTTCTCCTCCATTCTCCTCTCGGGATCTTGGGCACGCACGCACACGCGCCCGGCGTGAGTTTAAGCCACCGGGTCCGGGACTCGAACCGCGGTCGACTACGTGGGAGTCCAGCGACATAGCCATTACGCTAACTGCTGGTCCCTGTAATAACTTTTTTTTGAGATGTTATTACTATAGGGCGTGTGCACTCGCCATAAAGACTGAGAGACAGAAAGCAAGAAATCACCCCCCAGGGGGGATGGCCACCCCACAATCCCTTCTCCTCCATTCTCCTCTTGGGATCTTGGGCATGCATGCACATGTGCCTGGCATGAGTTTAAGCCACCGGGTCTGGTACTTGAACCGCGGTCAACTACATGGGAGTCCAGTGACATAGCCATTATGCCATCTGCTGGTCCCATAACTTTTAAACTATGTATTAATTTTAGATTTTGTTCACGCATTTAAAAAACTTACTAACTTTGCTAATGTTTTGATTATTGTGGAAGGCAAGGAAAATATATTAGTGGTAAGAGAATGTTCTCTTGAAGACTTTGTATCTGGAGGCCAGCAGATGGGAGGGTGATTAAGGCACTGGGCTCCCACATGCCCAACCACAGTTCGATTCCCAGAACCAGCAGCTTGAAAACACACTGGACATGTGTACATGCATGCCCAGAATTCCAGGAGGAGAATGGAGGAGAAGAGACTGTGGTATGGCCATCCCCTCGGGGGTGGGGAGATGATTTCTCACTTTCTCTCTCACTGTCTCTGGTGAGAGCATGCACCATGTGGCCAAAAAAATAAAAATAAAAATAAATGAATTTGTATCTGATGAGTTAAGAATATTCATAAACATGAAATGAATGACCTATTTGAATCTAGGATAAAAAATAGGGGTTATTTGTTATATAACAGATTTTAAATGCTAGAAGTAATATTCATAGTGAAGTCCAATTCACAAGCTTTGTCCAAGATCACAGAGTTGAAAAATAGGACCAAAATTGGGATATATACTCTTTTTCAGTCCAAAATTCTTTTGTAAATTACATTCATATAGAATGGCTTAAAGTAACGCATAACTAGTTATTTTTCTAATTTAGAGTACCTAGAAATAAACTGGTAGTCAGTACAACATGTTTTATTATTCATTTACTTTACCCACCATAGTGATAGTTCTAAAGTTATTATAAAGGGCTAATACAATTAGTATGTTTCCATATATTTAAACACTTATAATTATTATATACATTGTATGATGACTCTATTCAAAATATTCTAAGCTATGTTCTTCCTGTTCTCTCAAGCAACAACTAAAACAAAATATCAAGTAAAAATTAAATGAGACAATATTAGTAAAGCATTTAGAAAAATGCTTGCACATTGTAAGTGTTTGCTAAATAAAAGTATGTGGCTCAGAGATAACTTTTCTTTTTTTTTTAAATAGGAATAGATATATCAATATGTATTTGTACCTCTATGTGTATAATGGATATGAGGTAGTTAACTTAGTTAACTTAGATTCTGTTAAGAACCTTTGTAGTTTCTGGGGGAGTTGGGGAGTTGTTAATGTAGGCATAAGAAATGTTGTATATCTTAGTTCGCTATTTCACATTATTCAATATTATTTTATAGCACCAACTTAGACTTCTGGAAGCCCAAAAAAGAAACCAAGAAGTGGTTCTTCGTCGCAAAACTGAAGAGGTACAGTAAGCCCTTGGCCATTTGGAGCAGACATTCTGACTCTGAGATAGTAACACACTTCTATAGACTATAAGAATGAATCAACTTCTGTTGCTACTCTAGGTTACTGCTCTTCGTCGGCAAGTACGGCCCATGTCTGATAAAGTGGCCGGGAAAGTCACCAGAAAGCTGAGCTCATCTGAAGCCTCTGTTCAGGACACAGGTTCCAGTGCAGCTGCTGTTGAAACAGATGCATCAAGGGCAGGAGCCCAGCAGAAAATGAGAATTCCTATGGCAAGAGTCCAGGCCTTACCAACGCCCGCAACAAATGGAACCAGGTCCCTATGAATTTTTTTTTTCTCCTGACAACTTTCACGGGAATTAATATTGAATGTTGTGCTTAAAACAAAACAAATCATTACTTGCCAGCACACAATCAAATAAATGCCTATCTACTTATGTTTGTCTGTTTTTATGTGATTATAGAAAAAAATATCAGAGGAAAGGATTGACTGGCCGAGTGTTTACTTCCAAGACAGCTCGCATGAAGTGGCAGCTTCTTGAGCGCAGAGTCACAGACATCATCATGCAGAAAATGACTATTTCCAATATGGAGGCTGATATGAATCGGCTCCTCAAGGTGTGCAGATGAAAAAGTAGATATGCTCCTCCTTAGCTGACTGTTAGTTTTACTCTTCCAAATTTGTTCCCTGGGTCAATTTAGTGCTTACCAGGTTATTTCTTTGGTTTTGTTGTACTGTGTAGGAATCATTTCTTAAAATCCAACTTGTTCTCTCAATAGCAACGGGAAGAACTCACAAAAAGGCGAGAGAAGCTTTCCAAAAGAAGGGATAAACTGGTCAAGGAGAATGGAGAGGGAGATAAAAATGTGGCTAACATCAATGAGGAGATGGAATCACTAACTGCTAACATCGATTACATCAATGACAGTATTTCTGATTGTCAGGCCAACATCATGCAGATGGAAGAAGCAAAGGTTTGTAATGTGAAAAATGTCTAATGACTTGCTGCAAAGTGTTTTCGTACTGTTTATTCAAAGCACTTTGAGGCCAGCTGGGGTGTTGTATTGGTAACACAGTGCTCTGAGCTTGAGGCAATGAGGAAAGATCCTGGCTTTGTGTCTTCTTGTCTCTCTGTACACCCTGGGGGCACATGTACCTGTAATCCTGGCAGACTGAGGCAGGGTATGGATTGTGGTGTGAAGACACTGCTGCTCACACCTCTCTCTCTCTCTGTGTTTTTTTTTTTTTTCTCTCATGGAAGAAATAAATAAACACACATTTAAAAAGCACTCTAAATATTTACACGAAGGAATTTTCTACATACCGGTTTAATATGCTTCTTAGGTTGTATGTGTATAACACTCTCCTTACTCTCCAGATTCTTCTGCTGACTTTATAATACCGTTTTACCGTTTGTACAACACATGGATACTGTATTACATCTGCCTTAAATTCTTAATTGCTTGAACGTGTCTTATCTTTTCAACTAGACCACATGTTCCATGGGGTCAGAATCATGTACACTTTCTGAACAGTCTCATCAGTTATTGCAGTACCGTCATACAACTACCTGAAACACAGGAGTTTGTATCATTTTAAGTGTATTCAGCTCAAAGTAATGATCATAATTTGCTGGTTTGATGTAGGAGGAAGGTGAGACATTGGATGTCACTGCAGTCATTAATGCTTGCACACTTACAGAAGCCCGATACCTGCTGGATCACTTCCTGTCAATGGGCATCAATAAGGTACGATTGAACCACTCCATTACTGCAAACCTGAGTTTTGTCTAATTCATGGTAGTTTGGTTTAACTTTTCTCCAATAGTCTTTCTCTTTGTAATAAGGAAGATTTTTCTTAATTGGAAAGTGTTTCTTCTACCATTTTTCAAAGAAGATTCAGCAATGCCTTGATCAATTTCTTTAGATTTGTTTATTATGCTTGTGTATTAGAACAGATAAACCACTAAGGTCAGCCCTGAAGCACAGAAAACAGGATCCCACATGGCCCATGGTGGGTCATATCCTGCCAGGCATGTGTGTGTGTGAGGCCGAAATCCTGATGGGATGGAGAAATGGAAGAAAAAAACGTAGTATGATCACACCCTATCGGAGTGTGCTTTCTTTTTTTCTCTCTCACTTTCTGTCTGGCAAGTGCGTGCACCCTTTGGCAGTTAAAAAAAAAAAAAAAAGGAATAGATAAATAATTCACCTTAATAAAGAAAACAATTAAAAAATATTTCTCAAGACATAGACACTTTTGATGTTGTTACTAGTTTAATTCTGGTTCTTTATGGCTCAAAGAAAATCAGAAAGGAGAAAATAAACTTGTACTATTTATTGTTTAATATGTTTCTCAGGTCTTCTAGTATACCATTCTCTCTTTGCTCTCCAGATTTCTCTGTTGATTCTGTAACACTGTTTTTTTGCGGGTACAACCCACACATCATTTATTAGATCTTAAATTCCTGCTCTTTTAAGTGTACATTCTCTAATTTGTCACCTGCGAGAAACTTCTGCCTACCTTTTTAAAGGCAATGACTCCTGACTCATTTTTTTCTCCCCATGGTGTGACTGGGTTAAGTTCTCTCACTTAGTCTTCGTGATGTACCAGGAAGTAGGTATCATTCATATCATTTTACAGATGAGGGAAATGAGAACAGGGAAGATCACAGCTTGGTCGAGTGAACTTTTCCAGGATCACCACATTAGTGATGAAGGAGCTGGGATGAATCAAGTTCTCTCCTATTTCAGTCTGTATATGATTTGCTTTTATGATTTGATACAGATCTTCGTGTGGTAGATTCTGTTTCATACGACCTAACATAATTTCCTGTTGTCATTGAAGGGTCTTCAGGCTGCTCAGAAAGAAGCTCAAATTAAGGTACTTGAAGGTCGACTCAAACAAACTGAAATCACCAGTGCCACACAAAACCAGCTGTTATTCCATATGTTGAAAGAGAAAGCAGAATTAAACCCTGAGCTAGATGCTTTACTGGGCCACGCTTTACAAGGTAATTTGGACTAAATTTTAGTTGAAGAATTGCATGGTAGCTTTGCTCTTTGAACGTGCTATACTCTATCTCTTTCCTCTATGGCTTCACTGAATAGATGCTGTATTTACTTATGCTTTGAATAATTATTTCTTCTTTAATTTGCATGTGTAAATTTTGGGGGAAGTAATTATTGTCATTCTAAGAAATGATTACTAAGTTAAAAAGGCTTACTTAACCTTATTAAGCAATTAGTTTTTATGGATAAAAAAGATCATTCCAGTTTCTAAATTGGTTATTTAAATTACTGAAAATATTAACCACATTTCACGACTTTACTCTGCATATCTAACTGCTTTAAAAAATAAGTTTATAAGTGTTTGCTATGGCATCTATTCTACATACCTTATAAATGATACATAATCTTGTTTTATGTGGGAGTTCTTAACATTGGATCTGTTTTGATTGGAGTATTGCTTTTTGTTTCCTTTTTGCTGTTATTTACACAGATCTAGATAGCGTACAAGTAGGTAAGTATGTCTAGCTTTCTGTGTACCCTACAGCTGCATGAAGTACTAATTGTTCATGTACACTAATTGTGGTACATCTTATTTTTAAAAATTTTATTGGCAATCAACTGTTTTTTGCATGATCCTTTTTGAAGTATATCCACGACCATGAACATACTAAGTCTTTTTGTCTTCATTAAACATTTCTGATTTAAAATTCTTAGATATTTAAAGAAGTATACTTTAGTTAGTTTTCTCTTTTACTATGTAAGCTCCAGTCACAGTGCTAGTTTCATGAACCTTCTGAGTTCTTTCTCTTTCTTGTAGAAAAAAAATATGGAATATATGTTCCTTTTTACTTTTTAAAATGTATCTATTAACTTACATCTAGTGTTTTAACCTCATAAATAACTTTCTTTTTTATATATATTTGATAATAGTTTTGATTTTGGCATAGAATGGCTAGATTTTTATCTATTTCATTTTTGTAAAAGTAGGCACATATTTTTTAATATTGTAAATTGAACAAATCCATTCAAAGCATTTTATCTGAACAAGCAGAAACAGTATTTATAATCATAGCATATTTTTGAGCCATTTTTCCTGCCTTCAAACATCCACATGAGCTGTACCTACCCATTCATGTCTACTTCCTCTTAGTGATGATACTCACGCAGGATCAAGAGTATTGGAAATTTTTATTACTTGATATTTTTCTGAATGATTATTTTGAAGCAGCTTTTATTTCATTAAAATTATTTAAAAATCTGATCCTATTTTTCTAATTATAGAACTGTCCAAAGTTTTCTAGATACTTAAGGGAGAGAAATTAACTTGAAAGAAAAATTTTTATGTTCTTTTGTGCAAAAAAGTATTAAATTGTTAATTTGATGAGCAGTATTACTATTTCATAAGTTTCAAATGACTTCCAATTACCTGTAGCTTAAATCAGGGTTGGAAGCAGAGTAGAAACCCTTTCAGGTGATGTAACTTGTGGCTCATGGCAGAAATTTTCCCTGGATGTTGAGGTCATATCCAGAACAGAGGAGCTGAAGGAAAAGCATAGAAGGAGAAAACAGTGAAATTTATTGGATCGTTGGGAAAGCCATGGCACATGTTTGCATAGAAAAGCACATCATGACTTTCCCAACAACCTAGTAAATCCTGTAGCTATTGGATCGTCAGAAAGTCCTGAAGTGTTTTTCTATGCAAACATGCTTCATGACTTTTCCAATGACCCAACAGATATTTATAAATATATTCCCTTTGAAAACATTTGCTAAGCTGTCCAATTTTATTTCAGACTTAAACTGTCCAATTTTTTTTCAGAAAATAAGAACATTCTTATTTTCTCCTATGTGTTCTGGGGTCCTTAAGATGATACCTATCTTTACAGGTTTGCTAGAAGATTCCTGGGGCTTGGCATTTAGTTGTGCTCGTGGCTAAGATTTATGAGAGCATTGTGGCAAGGACACGGCTATATCATAAGGGGAAAAAGACACAAGTGGATTCTGGAATAATCCACATATACAGGCTTCTTTATGCTCTCTCCCTTCTATGAGAGATCACATAGAGTGTGATCTTCCCACAGGAATAGAATGCTGCAGCAATATGAGGAGACTTAAAGGTTATGGAAAAGTGGAATTGGAGTGTATTTTAGTGCAGACATTTTTTGAAATCTGTACATATATATATATTAATACTATGCATTTTCTGTAAACTTTTTGAAGACCTTTTTTTGTATGTGTGTGGTGTTTATGCTCAAAGTCCTTTAGATATTTAGAGCCCAAGGGTTTTTTGTTTGTTTTTGTTATAGGTTCTGTGTGCTCACCAGAGACAGAGAGAGAAAGAGAGAGAGAGAGAGAGTTAATCCCCCCTCCACTCTTTTACCCTCCTACCCCGCCGTGTCACGGCCATACCACAATCCTTTCTCCTCTAGTCTTGGGATTTGGGGCATGAATGCACACATACCTGGTGTGATTTTCAAGCTGTGGGTCTGGCCCTTGAACTACGCAGTTGGTCATATGGGATTCAGTGCCTTAACATCTACACCACTTGCTGGTCCTGAGCCCAAGGTTTTTTATTGGAGATAGTTATAGGTAACCCCTGTCTAGCATAAGTCAGAATTCCAAACTCTTAGAAATTAGATGTTCAGTATAAGCCATATTGTTTGCACAGATGGTCTAGGTCCAGTGGGCCTGCTTTATTACTTAACTATTGACTTGGGACATTACAAGAACTGTTTTCAGATATCAGCTAAAACCCAATTTTCCAACTAGGCCTTTCTAAAGATAGCAGTCTCAAGGCTGCTGTGTTAACTCTTCATATTTGTATGAGAGAACTTCAGAACTTTTGTGGGAAAATAGAATTAAAGTATGAGTTTGGGCCCAGACAGTGGTACACTGGTAACACAACTGTGGAAGGTCCTGGGTTCCCATTTTGGGACCTCCCTGAGCACCCTTGTTACACCTGAACATTGCCCCATCATCCAGGCTGACTGAGACTGGGGGGTAGATTGGTGCATGAAGGCCCTCTTTGGCTGCTCGTCTCTCTGTTTCTTTCTCTCTGTCCCTTTCTGTCTTGCTCTCATGGAAGTAAATAAAAAAGTACGTGTTTATTTTGGTACAAACATAAGTGAGTTTATGCAGTTTTTCATAATAAGTATTATTTATGAACTTATGAAGTTCCCTTATATATCGTATATACCTTTGTAAGAAAAATTTTTAAAAAAGACTAAAACATTCACTGCTTGTTAACTTTGAATGAAGTGATACTATGAAGCTTTACATTGATATTAATGAACTTTAGGGTATTTGGGAGTTTTGACTTTAAGGCAACTGTGATGAGAACAGAAGCTGACCTTATGCTCTGAGTCGAGAGTACAACAGTGAGGTGATGGTGTTTCTGCTGCCCACATAAGCATAGTGCTTCAGACCAAACTCAGGCCTAAAGAGTAATCTGTGCTGGTGACTGGGTGGGGTTCTCTAGGCTCTGGCTAGGTTGGTTATACTGAGACATAATTATCTCTAAATATAGCATACTTGCATATGCAGGAATTAAGTGGTTTTTACTAAGCATTCACATGATGTTTAACATTATTTGGTTTAATCAGTTCCTTGATTAAAAATGCTAGTAAATCTTAGCCTGGGGAAACAGAGGCTAGGTTTGTCATTTCTTTATAATCTGATTTTTTATATCATTGACTTGTTTGGTCACCTTAGCACTCAGTTATCCTGTCTATGAACCAAATCCTTGAGCCTTCCTCTAATGGTGGGCTTTGCGAGCACATTACCTTCAAGACCATGATTTTCTTCACTTTAGAAAGTAAATTCTTTTTGTTTGAGTCCTAGATGTGGTTCCAATTTAGTTAATATTACCAAGTATTACTGAATTTCTATCATGATATCTGCTAAACGATAAGGAAAGAAGGGAACATCAGTGGAGAGAAAGGAATTAGTTGACTCATCTGCGACAGTCTACCTGTATTATATAAAATTAAAGGCTAAAGGGGGATGGATCCTGCATATTTTTCATTAATATGAGAAGTTATTCAAAAATTTCATGGAAAAATGACGATTATAGAAAAGCTATGGATAGAACATAACACTTTCTTTTTGCATCAGAATAAACTCATACTTTAATTCTATTTTTCCACAGACTTTCTGAAGTCTCCTCATTTATGTGTTATTCATAATATTGTCTTTAGTTTTGTGGAATAATTTTGTAACAGAAGACAAATGTTTTTAAACTGTGTACCTGTTAGGGGCTCGTTGGCATTTTAGAGTTTACATTCTCTGGTTGCTTAATTTACTGACTTCCTACTAGTTCTGTATGTCTGATTTTTTTCCTTTTCTTATTAGTCTGCTTCAGTTGTTTTGAAACAGCAGTGGTTTATTTGTATTAGTTAATAGACTGTTGCATGAAACACATTGTTTTTGTCTCTTGTGTACATGTATGTGAATGAGCTGCATGCTGATATGTGACTTATAAATATCTTTACACATACATTTCGTCTACTTAAAAGCAAAAATTAAAAATTAAAAAAGGAAAATATTTAAGTAATTCGTCATACTGAAAAAGTATTACCCAGTATATAAACTTATATAGTGTTCATGCTTAATTTAGTACATTAAAGGAAGCTCATGAAACATTTGCTTTGACATTGTAGGGTTTTTTATAATATTTTCTTTTCACTTCCAGAGGGTGTATGTGAGAGAGAAGGAGAGAGAAAGACAGAAAGCACCCTGTAACAGGATGTGGGAGCTCTGCATTTCTTTTCTCTCCATTTTTCTATGCTATCAGGATTTTGGGCACACATGCACCAACATATTTTTCAAGCCCCTGGGGCTGGGATTGGAATTGCAGTTGTTCATGTGAGATCCAGCTTCTCTTACACAGTGCTTAACCTCTGTGCTGTAGGTCTGGTATCACCTTTTTCTTTTTAAAAGTATTTGCCAGAGGGCATGTGCACTCTCCGGAAAGAGATGGAGACGAGGAAGGAGAGAGAGAGAGAGGGAGAGAGAGAGAGAGAGAACCTCCCAAGTAGGCTGTGGTCACACCACACTCTCCTCTATTTCAATTCCTTTTGAAATTTGGGGCACACACACACACACACACACACACACACACACACATATGCCCTGACATGTTTCAGGCTGCTCAGTCTGGGACTTGAACAGCGTGGTCGGCCTTATGGGATATACTCCTTAACTATCAGGCCATGAGCTGGCCTAACTTTGTATTTTTTTTTTAATCAGTAGATTTTTGTATGTTTAGATGATGCAGGATAAATACATGACTTTGATATAAACACACACATACACACACACTCAGATAAATACACGATCTCATTCCCATACTATAAATGTTATTTTTTTGTTTTAATATTTAAACTTATGCTTTTCCTATTTTGAACACATTTTTCCTCATCCTAGGACATATAATCAAAGGAATTTCTTGGAAATACTTTTCTACAATTCTATTTTGATTCAGCTACCAAAACTAAAGTGGCTATGTTGAGATATTGAGCTGATGTTTATTTAAAGCAGCAAACTCTAATGTGGACAACATTTACATTTTTGACTTGTTTTTTTAGAAAATATAGAGGATAGTACTGATGAAGATGCACCTTTAAACAGCCCAGGATCTGAAGGAAGGTAAGAGAGACTTTAGAAACTTAATAGATCTGATTTGTTTCCATAATATTTTTAATAGTTTTATCTTATTGTATTAAATAATTGTTATAAAACAGAAATAATTTTTAATTTATGGCTAAGTAAATAGCACTGAAACAGTTACAGGGATCCAAAGAAAATCATGCTTAGTCAAAACAAATTTTAAAATGAAAAAAAAAAAAACCAACAACAGTAAACTGAAGTATTTAAGGAAGAGGCTGAATTATTCTTAAATTTGATTTTTAAATTATTTGTGTTTTCTGTAGGTGCATTTTTTTCATAGTTGTAAACATAGCAGAGGTATAGTTTTCTATAGTAAGTTTCTGTTTAATCTTGTGATTACTTATTTGCATATAGCACTCTGTCTTCAGACCTTATGAAGCTTTGTGGTGAAGTGAAACCTAAGAACAAGGTAAGGAGAACAGAAAATACCAGGCAAACTTTCTTTATTATCTCTGTTAAACACATAGACTTTATATTTTTGACAGATTAGAAAGTAGTCATGCTCTTACCAAAATTCTTCCATGTTTTTTTTTTACCATATTCCCCTTTAAGTGGTAACTGGAAAAAAATTACATTGAAAAAATCCTCCTTAGTGGAACTTGAACTTCATTGTGTTCTTGTGTGTTTTCCACACTGGATAAGATATTATAATGGAGGCCGATTCTTAAGTTGCTGGTTAGCTAAATTGTAGATCCTCTGGTGGTATACAATTAAACGGTTTACAATGGCAGAAATGTTTTTGAAATTTTAGTGTTCTAGTAGGTTCTTAAGTATTTCTTATCTATTTTGCTTAAATAAGTGATTTGAATAACAGGCCAACTCATAAATATGTCTTAAAATTATATGAAGCCATATTGCATATTTATAGAGTTTAAACAAATATATAAATGGTACTTAATGTTAAATGTGTAAGGTATTCATGGTACACTTCAGATTGGGTGTCATAGCATTTGATATTGGATGAATTAACTAAGGATTTTAAGATACATGAAAATGCTTAGTAAATTTTGTTGAATGAATGGATAGAATCAGGACCTGGAAGAAGTGTCAATAGTGTAAATAGACAGGTTTTATTTAAGGCCCATGATGATTCACCAGTAATGTAAATGAATAATTTGGCTGCATATAAACTAATGAGTGGGGGTGAGGGATCATTGTGATTACCTTGAGAGACATGCTCCTTTTTTTGCAAATAGCCACCATCAAGTTTTCTCTTTTTGCCATGTGAGAATAGAGTCTAGGACTACCAGATCTTCTGTTTTCACAAGAGATATCTGAAATAAGTATTTTTATGTAGAATTTCCTGATATTTGAACTACTGGGCAAGCCAATCAGAAAACACCAAACTCTTGTGTATGATTTTTGAACTACTGACTTGACAACTTGTAGTTTGTCTTTTATTATTTCAAATGACTAAGCAGAGATTGTTGAAACTCAATGAAAACATCCCATTATGGTTTGGATCCAGTCCTAAACAGAGAAGAGAATTTCTTAAGGTAAATTTTATATTCCAGGTCCTATGAGATCCTAGTTACTCATGCCATTGTGAGGCACCCCAGAGATATGTGAAGTGGTGGCCTAAAGATTGCCTCCTGAAAGAACCACTTTCTCCTATGGAGAAAATTCTCATTTTTTTCTAGACCCTTGGCAGTGGAGAGAATTGACAATATAAAAAAAAGGCTGCAGGGCTTTCTCTTGCCAAAAGTTTTCTGAAAAACTTCCTACTCCTTATTTGTGAACTGGAAAGGTATCTGAAAGGATCTCTTATCATTTTTTTCTTCTTTTTTTGGAGAGGTTTTTGCTATAGGGGGTGTGCGCTTGCCAGACAGACAGAGAGAGACAGAGAGACAGAAAGTGAGAAATCACCCCCTGGGGGGATGGCCATGCCGCAATCCCTTCTCCTCCATTCTCTTCTCGGAATCTTGGGCATGCACGCACACGTGCCCGGCGTGAGTTTAAGCCCCCAGGTCCAGGACTTGAACTGCGGTCGACTACATGGGAGTCCAGCGACATAGCCATTATGCTAACTGCTAGTCCCCATCTTATCATTTTTTTTTTCACTCACTGAAAAAACGAAGCTGATTATGTATTTTAAATAGGTATGTATCAGCACTGTGTTAAGTCCAGAGGGTAAAAGTTGAATAAAACAGGGTGTCTGTCCTCTCGAGGGTTATAATCTAGTAAACTTATCTGTTAATACTTTTAATAGAATAATAGGTTATTAACAGATGATCTTTAATACCTTAGTGATATCAACAATCAACACTGGGAAATAGGAGGGTAGTCCCTTGGTATTCAAGAGTAAGGAAAAGAATACTTATAGTGAATTTAGATTCTAGGAAAATAACGTTTACCTTCCTCACTATACTGCCCAAAGCTGGTGCTGGCTGGTGTGAAATTATCCAGACAGTGGATTAAACACATACATTTAAGGCATCAAGGGAGCAGAATCAAAAAATGGGAAAAAATGTATATTAAATAAAGCATTTGAACATGAGGAAAAAAATGGAATTTAATTGAACTTCCCTGCAACAATCTTTTGGTTTAATTTCTTTCTCCCTCTCCTCCCCTACATCTTTTTCCTTTCTGAGGCACCCCAGAGATATGTGAAGTGGTGGCCTAAAGATTGCCTCCTGAAAGAACCACTTTCTCCTATGGAGAAAATTCTCATTTTTTTCTAGACCCTTGGCAGTGGAGAGAATTGACAATATAAAAAAAAGGCTGCAGGGCTTTCTCTTGCCAAAAGTTTTCTGAAAAACTTCCTACTCCTTATTTGTGAACTGGAAAGGTATCTGAAAGGATCTCTTATCATTTTTTTCTTCTTTTTTTGGAGAGGTTTTTGCTATAGGGGGTGTGCGCTTGCCAGACAGACAGAGAGAGACAGAGAGACAGAAAGTGAGAAATCACCCCCTGGGGGGATGGCCATGCCGCAATCCCTTCTCCTCCATTCTCTTCTCGGAATCTTGGGCATGCACGCACACGTGCCCGGCGTGAGTTTAAGCCCCCAGGTCCAGGACTTGAACTGCGGTCGACTACATGGGAGTCCAGCGACATAGCCATTATGCTAACTGCTAGTCCCCATCTTATCATTTTTTTTTTCACTCACTGAAAAAACGAAGCTGATTATGTATTTTAAATAGGTATGTATCAGCACTGTGTTAAGTCCAGAGGGTAAAAGTTGAATAAAACAGGGTGTCTGTCCTCTCGAGGGTTATAATCTAGTAAACTTATCTGTTAATACTTTTAATAGAATAATAGGTTATTAACAGATGATCTTTAATACCTTAGTGATATCAACAATCAACACTGGGAAATAGGAGGGTAGTCCCTTGGTATTCAAGAGTAAGGAAAAGAATACTTATAGTGAATTTAGATTCTAGGAAAATAACGTTTACCTTCCTCACTATACTGCCCAAAGCTGGTGCTGGCTGGTGTGAAATTATCCAGACAGTGGATTAAACACATACATTTAAGGCATCAAGGGAGCAGAATCAAAAAATGGGAAAAAATGTATATTAAATAAAGCATTTGAACATGAGGAAAAAAATGGAATTTAATTGAACTTCCCTGCAACAATCTTTTGGTTTAATTTCTTTCTCCCTCTCCTCCCCTACATCTTTTTCCTTTCTTCCTTCTTCCCTTTCTCTCTCTCTCTTTTTCTCTATTGTGTGTTGAGGGGGCTGGCATGAATGAAAGGATAGCATGGTAAATAACAGTAACAATGTTGGAGGCAGACTGCCTAGCTTTGAACCTGACTTTGTCATACTAGCTGTATGACCTTGGTCAAATCACTTAGCGTCTGTGTGCCTCAGTTTCATGACTTGGGAACTGGAATAATAATATCACTCTGCATGCTACTGTGGTAAAGTGTTTGGAACCATGCCCGGTACACAGGTGCCGTACAGATGTTGGCTATTATTACGGCTTGTAAAGGTCTTATCTGGCTATAGCTCTGACTTGTCACTCTCTTACATGCTATGTTTGACACACCTGCTAGGAAAAGACACGCTAAATGTTTTTACCTATTTCAAACTAATATGAATCTCTGTTCTCTGATCATCTTCTATGCGAAAGTTTGCTCCTGATTGCTTTTCCTTCCATTCTCTGACCAGGCCCGAAGGAGAACCACCACTCAAATGGAATTGCTGTACGCAGATAGCGGTGAACTAGCCTCAGACACTAGTGCAGGAGATGCCTCCTTGCCTGGCCCTCTTACACCTGTTGCAGAAGGGCAAGAGATTGGAATGAATACAGAGACAAGTGGTACCTCTGCTAGGGAAAAAGAGCTCCCTCCCCCATCTGGCTTACCTTCTAAGATAGGCAGCATGTAAGTCTGGCCCAGCAACACTAACTTCCTTTCTTTTGGCTTTAAAAAAAATTTTTTTTAATGCATGCTGCTAATTTCTTATTTCTATTTCTTATAATTTATGTAATGATAGCTCTGATTTTCAAAGATATTTCTGTTAGGTATTGTTTCCCCTAATTTTTTGGATAGTTAAAATCATTTAAGATGAGATGTTCTTTGTTGAATTGCTATGTCTTATCTCTAAGTTTTAAGATCGCTCTTAAGGAGTATACTTTTGATAAAGGCTGAGTTATGTAATACAGACAATATTATTTAGAAACATCTAAGCTAAGAAAAATTTTTACATATAAAACCATTATATAAAAATAGAAACTTTGAAGAATCTTTCATGTACTCTAAATGATATATTTCCTAGTTCCTAGAGCCTGATCAAGATAGTAAATCTTTGCTGACCCTTATAAAGAAAAAAGAATACCAATAACAAAGCTAATACATTTTGAGCTTTTCTAATTCTTTACCTGGAAGCACATCACATGTCTGGAATGAATGTATGCCTAATGTATTATTGTTGGTATTACTAAAGATTTGAAGAATTTGAAGAATTCTCTCTCCCATTTATGATAATCTGAACAAAAACCTTTCTGTTTAAACCAAATCTTCCTTAGAATTTTTTCATTGTTATCTTGAGGTCAAAGAAAGAGTTCTCCACAGAAGCCAGTGTGTATTTGTGTGTGTGTGTGTGTGTGTGTACACTTAGTGTTTATGTATGTTTGGTTAATTACATTAGAATTAGATTAGTCATTCACCTGTAAAGATTTTAAAGACATTTTCAAATCAACCCACACATACAGTTTATGGAATAAATATACTCCACGCTGAGGAATATTCCCCCCCAAAGTGGCACATACTATATGACTCTGCAAATAAAAAAAATAACAAACTTTCCACCCTTAAATATCTCTTTCTTCATCTTATGAAGCTATTGCCATTGTCTTCCATTCAGTAATCCCATCTGCTGGCTTGAGTTCTAAGATTAATTTTGTGATGACAGAACTTTCTTGCATGTGCTTGAGGTGGCCTTTGTAGTTAACCATTGGATTGCTGTTAGAGACTGCTAACCAGGATAGCTTACGGCTTCAGTGCTTTTCTGATAAGAGGAGAGTAGAAGAAATGCTTTTGGCTAAGGTGGTGACCTAGAACTGAGTATAAATTGTAGGAAGTCGCATGTGTTCAGCATTTAGTCTGTCAGATGAGTAGAGTCTTTGGAACTTCAAGACTAAGTCTATGGCTGGAATCCAGATTCAGGTAATACCTTCATTTTGCCTTTTTCATTTTAAAATTGTATCCTTTATGACAGGTTATAGAAAATATCTTTGGATTCTCTCTATAATTTATTTTTAAGTTTTCATAAATTCAGATACTTATACTGATACATCTAGATCTATAATTTTTGACAAATGAAAACACTGGTCACATTCTTCGTGTAGTAACTTTTTTTTACGTAACAAAATGTTTATTATGAAAATGTCCATGACCTGATTTTTATGTCATAGTAAAACAGGCCTTTGGATGAGGGTACATGGGTTTTTCTGTTGAATAGCCATTATTTATAGTCGTTCCAAGGCTTCTAACAAGATGATACTCTTTCCTCATATTACCACCAGTCCAATAGTGTTCTGTTGCCCACTAGTTGCATCGCCACACATTCATCTATCACATGATTCATAAATGGATCAAATCCCTGCAATATTCCTTGGACATGTCTGCCACCATTTAATTTCTTTTCTATTTTTTTTTTTTTTGGAGAGGCTTTTGCTATAGGGCGTGTGTGCTTGCCAGACAGACAGAGAGAGACAGAGAGATAGAAAGTGAGAAATCACCTCCCAGGGGAGATGGCCACGCCGCAATCCCTTCTCCTCCATTCTCCTCTCAGGATCTTGGGCTTGCACACACACGCGCCTGGCGTGAGTTTAAGCCACTGGGTCCAGGACTCGAACCGCGGTCGACTACGTGGGAGTCCAGCAACATAGCCATTACGCTAACTGCTGGTCCCAACCATTTAATTTCAATAAGTTCTTGTCCCGAAGTTTTTTCAATTCAGGAGGGTGAGCTTTGCTCATGGTACCTATTGGTGGGCTCAGAGATGCCTTTGAACAGAATTCCTCAGCCTCCTTATGTTCCCTCCTCTTGGTGCAGTAACTCTTATAAGTCATTACTGCACAACTTTTATTTCATGAAATAAAATAATTTACTAAAGTATTACTTGTGATTTAAATGATGCCAAATTTCTAAAGTGTGATTGTATTTGGTTAACAAAGTTTTTTTTGTTTGTTTTGTTTTGGGAGAGGTTTTTGCTACAGGGCGCATGCACTCTCCAGAAAGAGAGAGAGACAGAGTGACAGAAAGAGAGACAGAAAGCGAGAAATCACCCCCCAGGGGGTTGGCCACACTGCAATCCCTTCTCCTCCATTCTCCTCTCGGGATCTTGGGCACGCATGCACACATGTGGGCATGAATTTAAGCCACTGGGTCTGGGACTCGAACCACAGTCAACTATATGGGAGTCCAGCAACATAGCCATTACACTAACTGCTGATCCCCCGAAGTAGAAGAGACAGCTACATGAACCAGGAATCGAATCCAGGCCTCCTGCATGGCAGGCGAAAATTCTACCACTGAACCAGCCATGCACTGACACACACAAAGTTTATGTTTGTTTTTCACTTCTTAAAGTTTTTACTATGGGGTACAGGCATCTCAGAGACAGTGAGAGGGAAAGTGAGAAATCCCCTCCTGGTGAAATGGCCATGCTGCAATCCTTTCTCCTCTACTCTCCTCTTGGGAATTTGGGCATGTGTACATATGAACCTGGTATGATTTTCAAGCTGCCAGGACCAGGACCACAGTCAGCCATGTGGGAGTCCATCACTTTAACCATTACACTACCTGTTGTACCCCTAGTTATCATTTTTAAATAGAATTGTGAAAAACCCAATCAGGGAGCTCTTGCTTTATAATTACTTAGTTGTTTTTTTTTTTTTTTCTTTTTTCTTTTTTTTTTTAAACATAACTAGCCAAAGTATAGTAAAGATAAGTTTTTTTTCAGTTAGAATTCATTACCACCATATGTAAAAATCATAGTCTTGAATTTTTAATTCTATAGAAGCCATTCAACATTGAAAACACTTTTTTAAAGGATTATTTTATTTAACTTTATTTATTTATTTACTTACTGTTTTTATAATTTGTCCAGAGAGGGACAGAGTGAGAGAGAGTGAGAGAGAGAGAAAGAGAGAAAGTGAGAAAGCAAGCAGTCAAGTCCAGGACTTGAACTGTAGTCGGCCATGTGGGAGTCTAGCACCCTTAGCTGCCAGGCCACCTGCTGGCCTCTGAACATTGAAAACTTATAAGCAATAGTATTTTATTACTAGACTATTTAAGCTACTAATTAATGCCTAAATAGTAGTTAAATAAAATAATTGTGGTTTTTTGTATGTGTAATTACCAATTAGTACCATTTTATGACTTTGTCTTAATATTAATTTATTAAATCTCATTGTTTCTTACATTGTTAATTTCAATATTTTTGTTCTTATAAAACTATAAAGACATATGTTCTTCAATTGAAGCAATTTCCAAAGGTGCTTAACATTTGTATTTAAAATATCTATTACATCTATTGAGCAATGTTGCATTGGTGTTTACATTCAAAGACAATAGGCTTACTTGTATTAAATAATTGCCAATTTAAAAATGTATAGTTTGTCAAGCTTCCATCAACTAAATATAACTTGTATTATATTTTTCTATTCTACCTTTATTTTTCTGTTCTCAAGTAATAATCTTTCATAGGTTCCAGTTATTAATCCATTAAAGTTTTAGATTGACTATCTACCAAAGACAAATATATATTTAAGACTTCATGATTAAAGAATTTTTTTCTATTTTAGTTCCAGACAATCATCTCTACCTGAAAAAAAAATACCAGAGTCTTCTCCTGTAACAAGGCGTAAGGCATATGAGAAAACAGAAAAATCAAAGGCCAAGGAACAAAAACAGTAGGTTACTAATACTTTTGTATCTACTAGACCATATAAATATCTGCTGCACTTAGATGCTAAAGGACAGCAGTGAAATTATTTTCCAGATTCAGACTGGCTCTGTGGTTATGACCGATTTGACTAATCAAGACAATCAAGTCAGCTGTTGGCCTGGCTAAGTGGTCTTCTGACTTCCTCGGTCATACACATACCTCGGTGAAAATATTTGAACACTTGTACTCCAGTCATATCCACTTACTGATTTTTCAATTATTTGCATATATTATTGTAAGGGTTAAGGTACACTTAAGGTGAAGCTTATTAAATCTATATTTGATATAATCTCCTAGAAAATTTTGAAATTATTATTATTTTTTTAATTCTCAGACGGCATGTGCACTCACCAGAGAAAGACAGACAGAAAGGGAGAAGGAGAAAATACTCCCTAAAGGGGCATGGTTTCCTCGATTTTCCCATCCTGTAGGGATTCTGGGTATGAACACACACTCACCCGTTAATGTTTTTCAAGTCACTCAGGTCATGTTTCAAACTATGCATCTGGCAATATAGGATCTGGCTCCCTTAATCACTAGGTCTTGGGCCCAGTCCTGAAATTAATTTTGACTGTCATCTTGATAAAACTGATGTTCCCTTTACTTCTTTAGAGTGGCTAACAAGAAATTGTTATCAATCATAAGGGTGGTTAGTTGCGCTGTTTTCTTGCTGTTCTCTCATGTTTAAATTGTTGGTATTATCCTCAGTTTTTTCTTTAGTGTGTTTAATGAGGATTAGTTTACCTAGCAGTACATAATCTAATCTGATGATCCATTTAACCAGGCATTCATGAGTTGAACAGCACAGTGCAGACGTTGAGTCGCTTAGAGTCACTGTTACCCTACCATCCTTTACTCAGGTAACCTAATGTGCACATGATCTCAGATCTACCTGTCTGAAAAAGAGACTTCCAGGGAGAGCATCTATGCAAACCTAGATTTAAGTATTAGTAAAGAAAATTCCTTTAATATAAATCTAAATACAGATATAAATATGTGTTCATTTATTTTCTGTACCCAGGTGGAGGAGGAGTTTATGCCATCCACCTTCCCTGTACCAAGTTGCACACTCTACTTTGACCACTGGTTTAGCTGACTTGAATGCCATAGGAACAATCCTTCTAATGATCCTCTCTTCCTGTTTTACAAGATATAATTAGTTTGTTTCTACTAAGATATCTCAAGAGTAACTGGGATGTGGTGGATGGAGCAAATAAGTAATTTAAGAATAAATGAGTGAATTGATTGAATAGGCAAATGGTTCTCAATGTCTCTGGTTCTGTTTCCTCATCTGTAAAGTAAGCAAGTTGGTCTCAACTCTAAAATTGTATAATTTAAAATGTGGCTTGCTTTATTTATACTGACTTCAGATTTCAGCAGGCAGAACCTTTTCTTTACTGCCATCTTGTGGCCAATGTAACAAAATCAAGTGGAAAACAATTTTCATTAACAAGTATTGAATGTTTTTTATTTTATAGAAAAGAGGAAGAGAGGAAGGAAAGAATGAAAAGCTTTTTTTTTTTTTAAAAAGAAGCATGTTTCCTTATAACTTTCCTAACGAATCATAACCAATTAAAGCCACCTATTTAATGTTCTTTTTTTCTTGTAGCTCAGATTCTGGAACCTCAGAGGCTAGTCTTTCCTCTCCTTCTTCCCCACCAAGCCGGCCCCGTAATGAACTGAATGTTTTTAATCGTCTTACTGTTTCTCAGGGAAACACATCAGTTCAGCAGTATAAGTAAGTCATTATGAAAAAGAGCCCCACCTATTTATACAATATTCTGTACCTTTCAATATAGTCTGTACAAAACATCTATCTATCTCTGTGTGGAGATAGAGTCGGACTTAGGAACTCTTGCCATATTTTATGTATTTTTTTTTCAATGGGAAAGGAACCATATAGGCCAAATCACAGAAAACTGTTTTCCTGATGAACACCATTCCCTGTTGTAGATTTCCAGTGCTATACTTTCAGCACCTGTCTTGCCTTTTCTTTTCTAAGTAAGTTAGAATGAAAAAAATCTTTGAGGCCACTTGAAAGTTAAACTTCTTGAGTTTTTTCAGCTTTTATGAACTCACAAAAGCCTCTAGCCCAAATCATCTGAGTTGAAAAGAGGCAAATCGTTTTACTTTTGTTGGATATAGCAGCTTATAGAGGTAATTGTTGTATATGTAACATATTATTACTTGGTTGTTCTAGATAAGTCCTCCACAAAACATGAGTAGTTGTGTTCTCGGCATTTAAAAACTCCTCTATGACTGGAGGGGGTAGACCCGGGACTGGGTTGTGGTGGAGGAGATGTTAGAGTAATGTGGAAAATCTAATTTTTATTAAATTCAAAGTGGAAAACTGTATCCACATTAAACCAGAATCTCTATTGCAAGAATTCAATACTAACAATACTGCCATAAAGCATTTATTAACTCTGACTTATCTGCTTGGATTTTGAATGATAACACTTTGGATGTACACCTGGTATCTACCCTTTTCACCCCAATTGTTTGTTTTCTATGCTATAATCTCCCTGTACGTATCTGTATTCTCTGAAATGTATAGGTACTAAGATCTGACTTGCCGTGAAATGGCTCTATAAACTTAAAGAAACGCATCATCATTTTGAATACTATATTTATAGATAAAATTCATTAAAAATTTCTAATATAGTTTAATTAGTAGACAACATGTCCTTTAAATTGACCTGAATAGGTAAATATATTAAATGTAATACTCTCAATATTGTTCAGTCACTGAGAGAAGTTAATGAGCATTATGACTCTCTTTGGAAAATTCTTTACTAAATTATGTGAAGAATTGGTAAATTTTGAATTCACTGTCATAAAATTTTCTTTCAGTCTTTTGTTAAAGCTTGACAATCTAATCATACTTCCCTATTTTTCACTGAGCTATTTTATGAACTACCAATAATTTGACTCTGTTATCACTGCTACAAGTTCAGACAGACTTAGAATAACGAGCTACTCTATACATTCAAACATGTGTCTACCTTTTGTATCACTTTCTTTGGGGCTCATTTTGAGACCACTGTATTTCGCTAGTGAGATGTTGATCTCACACATTGTTTTTGGTTATATTTCGTACCAACACATACTCTTCTATCTTCATTCTCCCCGTGCTTGGTATATGTACAAGCTAAATAGGTTTTCCTAACAAGTGGGCTCATTGCTAGTCTTTGAGGCTTCAGGGTAAAGCTAATAGGAGTAACTTTTCTAGTTTTAAAATCTCTTTAAAGCCCCCCAACTATTACTGAGTGACTCCCTGGTCAAAAGAACTCTGTGTTTGAGAGAAGTTAAAACATAAGGGCTATTAAATTTTAAGTGATTTGCTTTCCATGCAAATATAACAGTGTATTTTTGCAACTTATCCCTTATCCCATACGTCTAAAGTAAGATTTCTTAAGACAACAATAATTATTGAGATGAATAAAATTTATTATTATTACAACAGGAAAAATTTTTTAGTACTAATCAAACAAAACAAAACAACCTTGAAGTAATGTATTTCATATACTTCATATACTCTCCATATTATATTAGAAGTGAGGAGAGTTTCTGTGGATAAGTAATAGACAGCTTTTTCTCCCAGAGTTTTGGTAGAAAATATAATAATAATTTTTATTTTTTTAATATTTAGCAGTTATACTTTAAACTTACTGGTATTCAGTGCAAATAGCAAGGCAGGGCATTTTAAAGGAAATGTTTGCTGTATTTCTGTTACTCATGCTGTTGATTTTCAGTCCAATGTCGGTGTCTTTACCTGTTGACATCTGTATTCTTTCTCCTCATAATTCTAACTCTCTCGCTGTAGGTCTGATGAAAGTGATTCCTCTCTGTCGGAGGTACACAGGTACTTTCTTTCTATCTTTCCTACATTCTGGCATTTCATTGATGTTCTAAATGCCTTCCTAGAAATTCTAAGCAAGTCTCATTTTTGTTGCATGCATTGCTTGTTGTAAGCCATATAAATGCACTAATATTTAAAAACATTAATTTTAATATATTTTTGTAATCATACCTTTTAGAAAAAATAGTGGAAAACTTTTTTGTATGTAGCTTAGAAAATTGACATGTCTTTTCTTTCTGTGCCTAAATGTCAAGAAGGGTTTGTTCCCCAGTGATTATTTTCAGTGCCTCAAGTTGGGAGGTATGTATTTTTTCCTTGATGGCTTAGCAATTTTAAATAAAAAGATGATGTGATTTAAAAAAAATAAAGAAGGTATGCTAAGGAAAAAAAGATGTGATATGGTACCAAAACAACTGTAAGAAAAAACAAAGGAAGTAGGCTTTTTTTTTTAATACAAAAAAAGTTTTTTTTACCGATGCTGTTTTTAAAAATAACAGTATTACATTTTTCATATTCTGAACTTTTTTTTGGACTATTAATTTCTCTTTTTCTGTCTCTCTCTCATTTCCTCTCCCCCACATATCATTTCGTGTCCTCCATCTTGTGCTCGTTTCACTCTTTTATGGCCCATTTGCTGATCTTCAGCAGATCCTCCAGAAGGTAGGCGGGGGAGGGAGAGGAAACTAATCTTTTTCATGATAATAAAGAACTTATTGGTTTGTATGGAGCAAAGATAAGTGTTTCTTTTTTCCCTTAATATCAGGACTATTGTACAAATTTGTAATATTTTAACCTTAAATAAAAAATTTTAAGTTAATTTTTATTTTTCATAATGTGACTAGATTAATTCTAATAGAGAAAGAAGCACCATTGATACACGAATCCAATTTCTCTATTTTTCTGTTATCTTTAATGTAGGGTAAAATATTACATAAAGTATTAACCCTGATATTCTAAATATGTGATAACACTTTAAGCATCTAATTAATGTAAAGCTATTTTATACTGAGATTATTTTTCTTCAGAAGACTAGATAATCAAGGATAATAAAATACGTAAAAATAGAAAAGAGTCATCCTGCCCTCTAGGAAATAACCGTGTCGTATACAATTCACTGGACTGAGTACTTTCATAATACTATTAAAAGTTTTGACATGACCAAAATTATGTTGGATGTCATAGCATCAGAGTAACGTTTAATAGAATCTTAGGATAAAGCTAGTAATCTAAAAGAAGAAAATATTTTGGAGATACAGCATTATTTAACTGAGACACTGTTTAGTTTTTTTTTTCCCCCATTAGGATTATTTGTGCTACTAAATACACATCAAAAGCAGTTCTTGGGGCCAGTAGGTGGCATGGTGGATAAAGCACTAGACTCCCTTGTGGGCGACTACGTTTGGAGTCTGGGAGTCCTGGACCTAGTGGCTTGCTATCTCATTTTTCCTCTTTCTCTCTCTGTATGTACCTGGTAGCAAATTAAAAAAAAAAAAAGATAAATAACATTGAATAAATAATTATTTTTAAAAATAATTTTTATGCAATTAATATGAAAATTTTTTTAATAATCGACTTTTGGGGATACATACAAATATATAATTTTTTGTTTGAGAAGTGACAGTGGCAACCTTTTTATTAGGTCATATCTTTCCAATATTTGAAACACTATTTGTAAATTTAATGGCTTCAGTTCACAGCTATGACCTTAATGTTAACAGGAGTTTAAAATGGCAGATTCAGACTTTTAATGGGAGTCTGCTCCCTTATCAGTTGCTTGTTTTGTTTTGTTTTTAGATAGGATTTTGTTATGTGGCAGTCCTCTTGCCTCAGTCTCCCTAAAGTAGCTGGGACTACATGTGCACACTACCGTGCCTGGCTGGCTCTTTCACACAGCGTCTTGCTATGTTGTCCATGCTGGCCACCAGCTCACAGTTCTTCTGTCTCAGCCTTCCATGTAGCTGAGACCACGGGCACATTACCATGCCTAGTTTTTAGGGTAGCTCGGAAATTGAACCTGGGCCTCCCATATGGCCTCTGCTTGCCAGGTAGCAGTATCAACCAGCATCTGTTATTCCAGCTGGTTGTCCCTTCTCAGTTTTAATTTAGTTAAGTCATTAGAGTACAAATAAGTTACTGAGCATGTAATTTCAAGATTCTCACATTGACACATGTATGTAAATAAATACATCAGATTTCATAATTATGTTCTCAGAGATAACAATTCTATTATCATTTCTAGTGACAAGGAACTCCTTTCACTTTTGAAATCATTATAATGAAATTCTAAAACTAGTTATTTTTGAATCTGCATTTAGCTTCTTTAAACTTCTGTTCATAAGTCTTTCATCAGCCTTCTTCAACTACACCGGTATTAATCTAATACCTCTTTTTTGTGTATACATGGCCTTTTAAAAAGTCATTTCTTTAACTTATACTATTTTATTCTTTCCAGTCAATGTTCTTTCATCAGCTCAGTTCTAGTTTTGTCATCTGTTCCCTATGTAATGTGTCTACAGGGCCTTCATTCTGTCACTTTTGCTTTGGAATGGCTTTCATTTTCTAATGTTCTTAAAATGTGGGATCTAAAACTAAATCCTAATTCAGAAGTAGCCTAGGCAGAATAAAATAGGTTTAATACCATCTTTCTACTGAAGTATTTACTTCTATTGAAAAAATCATTGATAATGTTGGTAGAAGAACCTAAGTTAATCCATTGATGTCATGTTCAGTAAACGAAGCCCTTTAGTTTTGTAAACACAAACTGTCTTCAGCCTCTTTTCTATTTGTAATATTCCATACCAATTTTTACTTAGGTTTTATGTTTAAATTTTATCCAATGATTATTTTAGTATCAAGTAGGTGCATAAAATAAATGAAGTTTGTTTCAATGACCTTTCTAGGCAATACAATACAGTCTCCAACTTTTTAATATCTCAATTTAATAAGCCTACTATCTTTGACCTTAGGGGTAAGAAAGTATTGACTAGATACCAAAGATCTTCCAGATTGACAGTGACATTGATGCTTTAGGTGTGACTCTTCAGCCATCTATGAAACATTGCAGTTAACATTGGACCACATATGTGATAGGGGTCCTATAATAGGCCATGCTATATGGTTTAGGTGTGCCATCCAGGTTGGTGTAAGGAGACCCTATGATAGTCTCACATGATGAAATCATCTGCCCTTGTCATTAAGCATTGCATAACTATACATCACTACAAAAGTTTCTGCATACCCACCTGGTCCACAAGGATGTCATTTGAAAGACTTAGTCTACAAACTTGATTGTAGTAGTCAGTGTTTATGATGAATGTGACATTTCTCTAGTTTAATGCCTATCAACCTTACAAAGAACTTTCCCCCATGAGGTTGATGAGCTCGTTATATCTTATTAATGAGCATTTAGTTTTAAGGATTTATGATGAGTTGTTTAATATTGTTTTCTATGAGACTCAAAAAGAAGTTTTGACCATCTATAGTTTCTGAAAGTCCATTTTCTTTCTGCTTTTGGGGAAATTGTGTTGATATATTTTGTCCCCTTTATAGATCTTTATAATTTCTTAGAGTGCCAATAATGATTTTCCTTCCACAATGACATACACTTCCAAAATCCTGTGATAAAATGACTTAAAAACAGAAATACTTGAACTCATTGTCAGCTGTAACTTATCTTCTGCTCTCCTTCCTTCTTAATCATTTTTGGCCTTTGCATCTTGATGATTATTAAGAAGATACAAACAAAATATTTGGCTTTATTTGTCCTAATATTTTTTCTAATGTTAGGCTATCTGTCTTAAATAATAGATATAATCTCAACATAATTTTTTCTTCCTGCTCTTCTGCTATGAACAAAGGTACATTGGCTGATATGTTGATCATATTCCTAATTCTTATTTTTGAACTTTCTGATATGATTATTTCAATTTAGATACTATCTTAAACTTCTTTAGAATAGGGGCAATGAGTTGATAATTTTTGTATTTCAATAGTGCGTAGCTTAGTGACATAAAGAAGAAACTATAGATATGTTAAATTTATAAGAAAGTTCTCCAAAGAGTTTTACAGCTTTCTTTTTGTTTGTTTTGTGTTTGTTGTTTTGTTTTGTCATAGGGTGAGTGTACTTGCCAGAAAAAGACAGTGAGAGAGAAAGTAAGAAACCATCCCCCCACTGGGTCATCCACACCACAGTCCCTTCTCTTCCATTCTCCTGGGATTCTGGGCACACATGCACACATACCTGGTGTGATTTTTCAGGCCATCAGGTCCGGGACTCAAACTGTGATTTTCCATGTGAGACTCCAACATCTTAACCACCACGGCAGTTGCTGGCCTCAATTTATCACTCTTTTAAATTCTTATTTTTTTTCTATCTTCTTTGAGATTGTTCATGTTAAGTTTAAAAATTTTTTTTGACTCATTCTCCTCTTGGAATTTCTGTTCCTGCCATTATTCCTCTCTTTTCTTCAGTTTCCATTTGAACACTGCTTTCTTGCTGTTTGAGATGGAATGTGTTATACTTGCCCCAGCCTGTCCTTTTTTACACTCTGCCATGATAGAGTCAGGTCTTCTGGTTAACCAGCACTTCTCTGTCCTTCTTGTCAGAGTTAATGTCAGTACATTCAGAGAACCCCCAACATTACTCTACTAAACTTTGAAGAGATGAAATTGTTATTAAGAAAATCCAGATGTTCTACTACTGCTAGTAGATGACTAATTACTTGAAACATTTTGTAACTACTAGTATTATTTCATACTTTGTCCTTTTGCTTGAAAAAGAGGTAAGTGAGCTAGTTTGGATTTTATTGCTCACTACTTGTAAAGTCTTCTTGAAGTCTGGGGGAGTAAATTAAACTAGTTTCAAAATGTAGCTATGAAAGCAAATCTTGTTTTGTGTGCTTATTTTTTTTTCCCACCTCAGGGGCATAATCAACCCATTTCCTGCTTCAAAAGGAATCAGAGCTTCTCCACTTCAGTGCATTCACATAGCTGAAGGACACACAAAAGCTGTGCTCTGCGTGGATTCTACTGATGATCTCCTCTTCACTGGGTCAAAAGGTGCTAATAGTTATTTAATGTGTGTGTTTGATGAGGTTTTCAAAATTAAGTTTTAGACAGGCTCTGAAAAAAAAACCCAATCATTTAAGACTAGTAATCTTCTGATAATCTGGTTCAAATTCTGAATTACATAAAATATAAAATCATTGCATAGTTGGGAAGAAAGTGAAACCTCTGTTAATGTTTTATGAATATTATGGTGAGAAAATACATCTCTTTTCAGTATCTGGGTACTTACCATATTCAAATCACCTACCTGGATTTTGTAATGCAAGTTACATACAGATTTATGAAACCATTAAAATGTACAAAGCAGTAAGGAGAATAAAGTCAACACCATTTCTTGAATGCTTACGGTGTGTCAGGTTCTAAGGTAGACACTACACAAATATATCTCCTTTAGTGCTCACAAAAACCTCATGAGATACATATTGGATATTCTTTATAACCATGTAGAAGCCTAGGAGTCAAGAGATTTGATAATTTGACCAAGTAAATTTAGTACGTGAACCGGGGAGCCAGGTTTAGTAACCCTGTCTACTCATTTCCAATCTTACACTCTTAACCTCCTTTGTACAATTGGAAACAGCTAGAAATCAACTACAAATGATTTAAATAGTTGTAGACTTTAAAGAGTTAAACTCTCTAGGATTTTGGATATCGACAGGTAAGGGTGGATAGATAATAAGATGACAGCAACATAAGAAGAGACACAGTGGTAAAAGTGGGGTGTGTTTGGAACTATTGGGATGTTGGAAAAGTCATGACATATTTTTCTATGTAGAAATGCATCATGACTTTTCTGATGACCCGATACATCCAGTTGTGTTGAAGAGTAGAATATGTATAAAGAGAAGTGGCAGACATTGATGTCAGAAAGGTAAAAGAAAGTATGTACAGGAATTTGGGAAGCCAGTAAAGGTTTTTTTTTTGTTTGTTTCTTTTTTTTTTTTTTTAGCATTTAGGCATATTCTCAGATTCAGTTTAATCAGCATATATTTATTGCTGATTACCTTTGAGAGGAGTTTAAGAATCTAGCTGAATCTTAAGAATTGAGAATGATAGCAAGCAGTTCTCCAATCTACAAACAATCTGTTCTGTGAAAACATCACAACTTTTTAATGATTCAAAATAAATTAACTTCTGCAGGATAATTAGATATTCAGCATGCCATAAAAACAATACCTTTTCTTTATGGTTTTTGGAGAGGTTTATGCTACAGGGCATGCATGCTCGCCAGAGAGACAGAGAGAGACAGAGAGACAGAAAGTGAGAAATCACCCCCCAGGGCGTATGGCCACACCACAATCCCTTCTACTCCATTTTCCTCTTGGGATCTTGGGCATGCACGCACACATGCCCGGTGTGAGTTTAAGCCACTGGGTCTAGGACTTGAACCGCGGTTGACTACATGGGAGTTCAGCGACATAGCCATTACACTAACTGCTGGTCTGAAAACAATTCTTTTTGTAATAAGTAAAATAAAATCTATCAGTCATGATCCCTGGAAAAGAAGGTCGTGTGTGTGTTTATGAGTGTAGAGAGTGTTGTGAATAGGTAGAAACACATGACCAAAGGAGAATATTTTGAAGAGGCCTGAGATAGCCATTTTAAAGTCAGGGCATTTGAAGCAAGACTCTTCTACTATGATGATTTCAAAATTGTATATAATTTTATTTTTAAACCATGCAATACACACCAAACATCCCTGACTTTCATCTGGTCCTCTATGCCTGTCTTAGAACCTGCAACAGAGGGTCAAGGATGGCATTAGGATGCCTGTTGCAGGTTAACTGAATAATTTCTAATTAATTTTCTCATTTCCTTATCTTAAAGAGAAATTGTTTAAATAATTTTTTATTGTTTAAAGAACCTAAAGCAGTTCATATTAATTGTATTTCCTCTTTTAAATTTGTTTTAGATCGTACTTGCAAAGTATGGAATCTCGTGACTGGGCAGGAGATCATGTCACTAGGGGGTCATCCCAACAATGTCGTGTCTGTAAAATACTGTAATTATACCAGTTTGGTCTTCACTGTGTCAACATCTTATATTAAGGTGTGGGATATCAGAGATTCAGCAAAGTGTATTCGAACATTGACGTAAGTAACTTCAAGACAACATAAAGGGCAAATAGTTTTTTTTTTTTGTTTTTTTTTTTTCCCCCACAAAGTATAAGAAAAAGTAAGACTGTGCATTCATTCTAATTTTTAAATATCTATCCATTTCTCAGAAGATGTTAAAATGTTCACAATAAAAGCATAGATAAAACAAGGAGGAAAAAACTATTAACAAAATAAAAGAGCTCAGTATTAAATAGGAAGAAATAAGCTGTATTTGATCCATTACTAAGTATACATTTCATGTTCTCTCCCCCTCCCAAATGCTAATGCATTATGTTTTCATATTGGTTTGTTACTTGATGGAGGTGAACGATTTATATTGTACCACTCCACGGAAAATTGGCTGAAATCACCATTGGAGACAGTGAAAAAGTATTTGTAACTTTCAATTAATAGATATTAACTGAGGGTGTATTTTTTTAGAAACTAAGACTACTTTGGTGTTAGGACAAATTTTATAACTGCAAATTATGTGGGGTAACTAAAGGATTAATTTTTTTCCTTGTATCTCTTATCATAATTGTCTTTAAAAATGTAGAAGAAATTGAGACTGGCCTTATAGCGCAGTGGTTAAGCACCGTGCATAGGGAACAGAATTCCTTATGTCTGATTGTGGTTTGAACCCTCATTCCAAGTACTTGAAAAACACCCCTGGGACCAGCAGATGGCATAATGGTTACATCGCTGGGCTCCCACATAGTTGACTGTGGTTCAAGTCCCACACCAGCTGCTTGAAACTCACACTGGGTGCGTGTGCATATATGCCCAAAATCCTGAGAGGAGTGTGGAGGAGAAGGGATTGTGGCATGGCCATCTCCCCTGGGGTGTGATTTCTCACTTTCTGTCTCTCTGTCTCTGTCTCTCCAGTAAGTCCACGTGCCCTATAGCAAAAGTCTTTAAAAGGAAGGAAGGAAGGAAGGAAGGAAGGCAGGCAGGCAGGCAGGCAGGCAGGCAGGCAGACATCACTGGTGCATGAATATATAATGCCCAAAATTCTGACAGAATAGAGAAATGTAGAAAAAGGATTGTGGCATGACCACATCCTTTTGAACGAAGTTCTCTCTTTCTGAAAAACTCATGTACTTTCTGGTAATAAAAAATAGTATAGAAGAAATATTTATTCTTTTTGCCTTGAGATTGTTAAACTCTTTACATAATCCAAATTGAGTGATATATGTATTGTTTACATGAGAGAAGGGAACACTGGGAAGTTTCAGTTTTACTAATTTATAAGACTAGAAGCAGTAGAGATTGTGAATGTTTAACTGCTAATTTTTAATTTGAGAAGTGCTGATTATTTCCTGTACTGAACCCAAGTCTCTTGGTAAATTTTGTAGAAAAATAACACTATTTCTTAATTTAGAAATTTACCAATCATGTTGAATCTCTAAAGTCAAATTTGAAAAAAATGAATATAATTTAGTATTTTACAAGTTTACTGAGAAAATATGTCAAAATTAAACAAAATATTTACCTTCTAGAATTTACCTGAGGAAAAAGAAATAATCTGCTTTTAAATTTTTAGCACATAGTAGATATTCCATTTATGTAAGGTTAAAGTAAATAAAAACTGCATATAATTTAAAAGATCCCTAGTGTCTTTAATCCACAAAGGCAATTATTATCATTAATATTACTTAAATTTTTTTTTTTTTTTTTTAGATTTTTGTGATAGGGCTTGTGTGCTCACTGGAGAAAGTGAGAAATCCCCCAGGGGGATGGCCACACCCCTTCTCCTCCATTCTTCTCTTAGGATTTTGGGCATGTACGCACAGGCACCTGGAGTGATTTTCAAGCCATGGGGTCTGGGACTTGAACCACATTCAGCCATGTGGGGGATCCAGTACCTTACCCACCATGCCACCTGCTGGTGCCTAAAAGACAATTCTTATAGACAAGTAGTACTGGTAAGCCTGGTCTGTAGGGGCTTCTGAAAGCTGAAGGAAAATGAATTACCTTTGTAGCACTGTATGTTTTATTGAGTTTTTAATCTTTGATTTCTGACCTTTTCTCAAAAATGTTTTAGCCATACCTAACTTAGAGTCTGGAATTTTTAGCATTACAATGGACATATAAATAAGAAGTTTTGAATTGTGTCATCCTGGTTTGTACATTCATTCATATACTTCCTCAGCAAACATGCATTTCTTATATTCATGCGTATGTCACAGCTGTGTGTGGTGCAGTGCTAGGCACTTCACGCACACGGACAAAAGGATTCGTTTGTTTTTGTTGCCAACAGCCAGTGTGCTAGGAATTTGAGAAATTCTGAGCCAAACTCTTATCTGGAAATGTGACTTGTTTTGCTTTTGTTTCTACCTATCAAGGTCTTCAGGTCAAGTTACTCTTGGAGATGCTTGTTCTGCAAGTACCAGCCGGACAGTAGCTATTCCTTCTGGAGAGAACCAGATCAATCAAATTGCACTAAACCCAACTGGCACCTTCCTCTACGCAGCTTCTGGAAATGCAGTCAGAATGTGGGATCTTAAAAGGTAGAGTTTTTAAGAAAATGTATGTCTTGCATGTGACAAATACAACTTCAGACAGTAATAACCTATTAGTACATTTGAAATCTAAGTTTGATAACTCCAGAAGCTATTCTAAAATGATTTCTTTTCAGCCCACCACTTCTAAATGTCTATTCTGTCCTCCTTAACAAACTGACAGTTTTCCATTCTCTTAATCTCCGTTTTTAAAAACAAAGTATAGGGAGGAAAAATAGAAATGTTATGCTCTCTTAATATTTGCCTACAATCTAGAAGCCAAAGTTCTCATCCCAGTTTCACTAGTACCTTTGAAAAACATTTTTTTGTAGCTTATCAGTTAAATATCTTCTATTTCAAATTTGTCAGTTTATGAAATTAATTTAACATCTTTGGGCATAAATATAGAATTTTTGTGACTATAAAGTAAAATATTTGTTGACTAAAAAGGATTAAGAATATAAAGTGGTTAAAAAGAAAAACTATGATAAACTGAATGTAAAGCATTACATTTTGTTTGATTTTTATTGGCATGAAGTATGAGCTTTTTATTCTGTAGTGGATTATTTTAGCTTTTTTTCTAATTCTTAAAATTTTGGCAGCAGGAGAACATTCATTTATTAGTTAGCAAATGTTTTTTTGACACCAATTAAGTAGGCATAGTACTAATAATATGATAGGTACTGTGAATAAAGACTGAGTGTGGCAATTGTGGTGGTATCTATTTTCTTAGATCTCATCTTATTATAAAGGACTAAGGCTTTTAGGCTATTGCAGAATCCTGTAATAAAGTTTATAATTCAAGTAACATAGCATGCCTGCCATCCAGAAGGACTTTGTCAGCAGTAAATCAAGTGGATTATTGACATGAAAAAGTACCAGAAAATCAGCGTTGAATCGGTAACATTTTAAAAGCATGACTGAGAAAGTTTAATGAACATTATTTATGAATAAGTAAAGAGAGAAAGTGGGAAGAACCACACACAGTCCCAAGTATTGTATTAGAAATAAAATATAGAAAATTAAAAACAGTACTTGTTTAAGAAAATTAGAAAAAAGGTGAGGACTCAAACTGCAGTCGACTACATGGGAGTCTAGTGACATAGCCATTATGCTAACTGCTGGTTCCAGGAATCCCCTCATTTTCAGTATATAATATATTAGTTTGAACATTGTCTTACACTAATTTGAATGGAGTTTCACACAGGTGGAGCTAAAGTAAAAAAGAAAATTAGTGGAAAACTTTATGAAAAAATGTAGATTATGTTGAGGCATAGCCCTATTATACTAAGAAATTTTTTCAAATAAAATTGTTTTTCTCTTTTAAAGATTTCAGTCTACAGGAAAGTTAACAGGACACCTAGGGCCTGTTATGTGCCTTACTGTAGATCAGATTTCCAATGGACAAGATCTAATCATCACTGGATCCAAGGATCATTACATCAAAGTGAGTATAATGGAGTTGTTGAATTTCATTTGCCTATTAAATGATAGGTTTGATATATTCAGTTTCATCTAAGGAATCTGTTCTCTCTCTCTTTTTTTTTTGGAGAGGTTTTTGCTATAGGGCACGTGTGCTCACCAGAAAGAGAGAGACAAAGAGATAGAAAGCAAGAAATCATCCCCCAGGGGGGATGACCACACCGCAATCCCTTTTCCTCCATTGTCCTTCATTCTCCTCTTGGGATCTTGGGCATGCATGCACACGCGCCCAGCATGACTTTAAGCCACCGGGTCCAGGACTCAAACCGCGGCCGCCTACGTGGGAGTGCAGGGACATAGCCATTACGCTAACTGCTGGTCCCAGGACTCTGTTCTCTTAATCAGTTTTCTTTTTTTTCTGTTTCCTAGCTTTTGCTTTTTTCTTTCTACTCTTTTACTCATCCATAATTTCTAATTTTATTGTGTTATTATTTGATCATGTATTCTGATTTTTTCATAGAAGACAGATTAGGAAGGATTTTAAAGAACTTTTAATTCAATCTTTCAACTTGTGTCTCATTATTACCATCTTTTTCTCTTTTTTTTAAAGATTTTTGCCATAGAACATGTGCACTCACCAGAGAGAGGGAAAGTAAGAAATCATACACTTGGGGGATGGCCATGCTACAATCTCTTCTCAATTCTCCTTTTGGGTTTTTGGTCATGTACATGCACACACACATACAATGTGTTTATTTTTTTGTTTGTTTGTCTCTGTGTTTGTTTGTTTTTAAGGTTTTTTATTATTATTTATTTATTTTATCATAGTGGTGTGTGTCCTTGCTGGAGAGGAGAGAGACAGTGAGAAAGAAAGTGAGAAATCACCCCCAGGAGGGGATGGGCGAGTCATAGTCCTTTCTCCTCCATTCTCCTTTTGGGACTTTGGGCATACACACACATATACATGCAGCCTACATGACCCTTAAGTGCCAAGTTTGGGATTCAAACCATAGACTCTCATGGTACCAGGTCTGGGACTTGAACTAGAGTCAGCCATGTGGAAGTCCAACACGTTAACCACCATGTCACCTGCTACCCCCTTACCTCACCATGAGTCTTTTAAGCTGTCAGATCCAGGACTCAAACCACAAAGTCAGCCATGTAGGACACAGTGCCTTAACCACCATGCCACCTGCTGGCCCCATCACTTTCTTATATACTGAGCATATTATGGCCTTCAGAATTTTATGAAATTGGCAGATAAAGTGAAGAAAAATGTATGATTTCATTCTAGAAATGTTTGAGATAGAAACGTTGGAACATTGGACATACACATGTAGGCCAGCAGATCATTAGAAATGCAAGTCCAGAGCTTAAGATAAATTGTGAGGGCCAGCTGATGGCATATCATTTATGTCGCTTGACTCCTACATGGCTGACCATGGTTCAAGTCCCAAAACTGGTGGCTTGAAAATCACACTGAGTGGCATGCCCAAGATCCTGGGAGGAAAATGAAGGAGAAAGTATTGCAGCCTGGCCATCTCCTCTGGAGAATGAGTTCTCACCTTCCTTTTCACCATGTCTGTCCCTCTCTCTGGAGAGTTCACTAGCCCTAAGGCAAGAACCTCTAAAAAAAAAGATGCAACTAACAATAAAGGTGTGTGACCCATTTAAATAGAAGCAGGTGTCCAAGGAGTCAATAGATAATAACAATTCCAAGGGAGGGAGAAGTTTCCTGAGGACTTGGTCTCTGGGGAAACCTATATAAATGATTAAAAATTTAAAAAAAAGAGGATACAGTAAGAAGGAAGGATTGTATGAATTCAAATAATCTTCCTAGAAACTTTGACTAAGAGATGAGAGGATGAGTTAGTGACTTGAAAACAGAATAGTTAAGAGATTTTATATTCAGAAGACTTGAATGTATTTATGTATTTAGCAAATGGCCTCAGTGGAAGGAAGTAAATAAAAAGAAAAGTGGTAGCAATTAGTGAAGGTGGTAAGAGCAGTTCAAGTGAAATGTGAAGCTTGGAAAGAAATAAGTCTACTTTAGTCTCTGAAGAAGAAAGGAAGAGTAAGGGGATGTTTGAGGCAAAGTAGAACTTTTAGAATGCAGGAGAGAATTCTTTGGAAAATTTGTTTGTTTGTTTGTTTAAGTTTTAAAAAGTTTATTTCTTCCATGAGCAAGAGAGACAGAGAGAAAGGCAGACAGAAAGCACTTTCCACCTGGTCTTGACCTTGTGATCCAATCCCACCTTTGCCAGCCCTGGATCCTGGGTACATTCACACTTGGCATACTCAGGGAGGTTTCTGGACACTAACCCAGAACTTCCCTATGTACTGAGTATTGCAGAGCATTTTTTTGTTTTGTTTTGTTTTGAGAAGTTTTTGTTATAGGGCGCGTGTGCTCGCTAGACAGACAGAGACAGAGAGACAGAAAGCGAGAAATCACCCCCCCCCGGGGGGGGGTTGGCCATGCTGCAATCCCGTCTTCTCCATTCTCCTCTCGGGATCTTGGGCATGCACACACACAACCCGGCGTGAATTTTAAGCCACCAGGTCCAGGACACGAACTGTGGTCGACTACATGGGAGTCCAGCGACATAGCCATTACGCTAACTGCTGGTCCCCAGAGCATTGTGTTTTAACACTGTAGCACAATTCGGTCCCCTAAGAGTTTATATTTGATTGCACTAATTTTTCAGAAAAGCCTATGATCATTGACTAAGTGATAAAGGCAACTAAGGAAATCAGAAAGGTTTTGAACAACAGCTTTGGGGGACTGGAGATGGTCTCTAGGACTGCAGAATCACCTAGTAGTGATTAATTAACAACGACATTGTTGGGACCAGCAGTTAGCATAATGGCTATGTCACTGCACTCTCCCATGTAGTTGACCATGGTATGAGTCCTGGACCTGGTGGCTTAAACTCAAGCAGGGTGTGTGTGCGTGCGTGCCCAAGATCCCAAGAGGAGAATCAAGGAGAAGGGATTGTGGCGTGGCCGTCCCACTGGGGGGTGATTTCTTGTTTTCTGTCTCTCTGTCTTTCTGTCTTTCTGGTGAGCGCATGCGCCCTATAGCAAAAAATCTTCTCCCAAACAAACAAACAAACAAACAAAACAACCACATTGTTTGAATTTCATCTGACTCCATATATAGTATTTTTATAATTGAACATATCATTTGTGCACTCATGCAGGAACAGTCCTATTGCCTTTCTTAAAAGCCTACAGACATTTATGCTTGTGACATGCAAGCTACAGTAGTGTGAAATAGGGCTTAGGTTCATTCTCAGAGTCATTCATAGTAAACTAACTTAATTAGTTTAAACAGTATAACAAAACAAATCATGTCTGATTAGCATACTTGTGTATGCATT
The DNA here is from genome assembly GCF_000334495.1 of Tupaia belangeri chinensis. Taxonomy (NCBI): domain Eukaryota; kingdom Metazoa; phylum Chordata; class Mammalia; order Scandentia; family Tupaiidae; genus Tupaia; species Tupaia belangeri. The sequence goes on along the minus strand of NW_006205376.1, from coordinate 3,616,289 downwards.
TCTATGAATGTACATATATAAGTACTAATTTGTAAAGTAAATGAGATGACTGCTTTTTTTCTACACTTTTAGATGTTTGATGTAACTGAAGGGGCTCTTGGAACTGTGAGTCCCACCCACAATTTTGAACCCCCTCATTATGACGGTATAGAAACACTAACCATTCAAGGGGACAACCTGTTCAGTGGATCCAGAGACAATGGAATCAAGAAATGGGACTTAGCTCAAAAAGACCTTCTTCAGGTAACGGAAAGCCTTTTCATGGTATGAAGTTGGGAATTCAAAACCACTCAAAGTCTATATAAGAACTTGAGGAACCTCTACATAGATTTTAATTGTTTAGGGATGATATTAATTAGGGCTTCCTCTTGAATGTTTATTTCATGATCGTGTACCAGTTACTAGCTGAGGGAAGGACAACACTCAACACTTAATAATAATTCCTGTTACCTAAGAGGGAAATAGACACTGAAGAGTTGAAAGTCTGGGATTTCTTGCTGCATGTATTATGATGTAAGAATGCTAAGCTTAGCTAAAGTCAAGAATAATAGAAATGATTCTTCACTTACAAAAGCATTTTCATGCACCCAAGAGTAGTGGTTCTCTCATTTCCTGCAAAGTAATAGTAGGTTGTATTCTGTCATTCAATACAAAAACTGAATTTTTCCCCCCTAACTCCCAAGGGGAAGAAATTAGTTAACAGATAAGATTATTCTCAATTTCAAGTGTGTGTTTGTTTGTTTTCTAAGAGAGATTTTTGCTCTAGGGGGTGTACACTCACCACAGAAACAGAGAGAGAGACAGAAAGCGAAGCCCCCCAGGGTAGATGGTCACACTGCAATCCCTTCTCCTCCATTTTCTTCTTGGGATTCTAGGCATGTATGCACACATTCCCAGCATGTTTTAAGCCAGCAGGTCTGGGACTCAAACCACAGTCAACTATGTGGGAGTCCAGTGACATAACCATTAGACCATCTGCTGGTCCCAAACTTTTTCTTACTTGTGTATGGGTGTGTATTACTGCAGTTGCTACCACTTTTTTGTTTATAGCCAGCAGATAAAAGCAAAATGAATATGTAGTATGAATATTAATCTAAATATTTGGTAACAGATACATATACTACATTCAAAATCTTTTCTTTTATAGACATACCTATTTTAGTTGTGATTTGTATATTGTGCATAAAACTTTATTTATGCATAAAGCATGGTTATATAGTTTGATCAAGTAATAATTGTTTGTTTATTATGAAATAAATAGGTCAACTCCAGTCTTTTGCAAAAATTCTTAGGTGTCTATGTTTACCAAAGATTTAAAACAGTGATTTTTATGAAGCGGTCATTAAAGTTCACATAGTAGGTTATAGTTTCAAACTTGTTTTATTAAGCACATTTTGGTGAAATATGACATATTTACTACCCGTGAAAAGAATGTGATGTTTGAAAAAGTCTGTGTCTTTTAACTCCAGATATAGAATTATTAGTACTATAGATTATTAATATTGTAAGGCTTTAATACTAATAACAATGATAAAAATTAGTACTGGGGAGAAGATGAAAGATTCTTTAAGTGTCTAAGAGTGATTGTGTAGAAAATAAACTTTCATAGTTTTCTAAGTCATCAGTTCTATTAGTAAACATGTTTCTGACTTATTTTGGCGTGAAAATTCATTTTGGAAGGCTCTCCTTAATCTGCTGATTCTTCTCTTTTTCTCTCAGCAAGTTCCAAATGCACATAAGGATTGGGTCTGTGCCCTGGGAGTGGTGCCAGGCCACCCCGTTCTGCTCAGTGGTTGCCGAGGGGGCATTCTGAAACTCTGGAACATGGACACTTTTGTGCCAGTTGGAGAGATGAAGGGTCATGATAGTCCTATCAATGCCATCTGCGTTAATTCCACCCACATTTTTACTGCGGCTGAGTAAGTTTTCCTATGTAATTTTTCTCAAATTGTGCTCAGATTAATACATGTTCTAAGTTGTAAATGTCTAGAAACAGTGAACACAGGGTATTCTTCTTTTACATAGTCATGCTAATGTTGTTTTAAGATGTCTTATTTATATTTTCTCATGTAGGTTGTGGCAATGAATTTAGACTCCCCAGGGGGTCTACATGATGATGCTGTTACCTCTTCCGTTAGCACTCTGCTTAGAGCAGGAAGCTGCTGCCAGATCTTTCCTTGGTGATTTTAATTAAAAAAAAAATCATAGATGACTAATTTTAAAATATTTTTGTTCAGAAAAGCAGCAGATTTTCTATTCTTTGAATTTAGAACAGATTATTTTAAAAGTCTCTCTGTGCTTCTTCCCTATGAAGTATAAGTACAAAGTATTCACATCTGCTTCCTCCCTCTGTGGATGCCTTGATGGATTGATTTCATTTGTTCATTCTTGGTGACTCTCCTGTGTGCTAGGTTCTGTTCCAGACTCTTAAGAATAGAACAGTAAACAAGCCAATTCAAACCTCAGTTTACATTTTAATGAGAAGAAAAAATGAATAAGTAGAATATGTTAGATTGTGGTAAGTGCAATGGTAGAACGTGGGCAAGGAAAGGGGATGGGAGTTTTATAGATCAAGGGTTCCAAAATATTCCTTATTGACAAAGTGACATTTAAGAAGAGACTTGAAAGATGAAGGAAGATCTCATGACCATAAAAATGACATAATATGTATCTAAGTACTTGGGAAAGGGACGTATATGTATTTTAGTGTGAGGTATTTGTCTATTCAAATGAAATGTAATGTCATGAATATCTCCCTATTCCATTTGTGCATCGGTTATGTTACTTAATGAGTTCTGCCTTGATTCAGTCTATTCCAAATGCTTAAATACTCTCATTTTATTTTGAAAGCACTATTTTTATGTTTGTTCTTTCCTATAATTTATACTGTTATCATTGAATGTCTCTTTTCTTTTAGATTTATTTTCTTTCCTCTTTAAGGACCATCAAATCCAAGTCTTTTTTTGTTTTGTGTCTCTAAGGTGCTTACTTTCAATGGTTCGTTGATATTATTTCTTTTTATAAAATTTTATGTATATTCCATCATTGTACCTCTCTACAGTGCACAGTATAGCTTCTCAAAGCTTGCATGTAGTACATGACAATCAAATCAAGAATATTACTGTATATACATAATTTTCAACAGATTACTTTTTTTTGTCTTTCAAGTATTTCTTCCCTTTGCCCCTCCCACTCACCATTGATGCTATTTCTGAGATGTATTACTTTCTTTTTTTTAAGACATTTTTTTTTTTCTATAGGGCACTTGCACTTGCCAGAGAGACAGAGGAACCGAAAGCAAGAAATCACCCTTGGGGAGATGACCATGCCACAATCCCTTCCCCTCTCAGGATTTTGGACACACATGCATAGATGCCTAGTATGAGTTTCAAGATGCCAGGTCTGGGACTTGAACTGCTGTTTATCATGTGGGAATCCAGCACCTTAACCACTATGCCACCTGTTGGCCCCTCTGAGGTGCATTACTTTTTTCAGAGTCACCACTTGGGCCAGTCCCATAGTGCAGCAGTTAAGTCCTATGCATAGAGAGCCATATTTCACATGGCCAACCACCTTTCAAGTCTCAGGCCTGGCAGCCTGAAAAACATGGACACATGTGAGTGTCCTCAAAGTCCTTACAGGATGGATAAGTGGGCTACAAAAGGACAGTGATGCGGTCACACACCATTGAGAGTGCTCTCTCTCGCTCTCTCTGGCAAGTGCATGTACCTCTGGCAAGTAAAAAAAAAAGTCACCGCTTCTGTTTATTTCCTTCAAAATGTTTTGTGTCCTTGATAATTTACTGGAAATAGTTAAATACCACTCAAAGTTATGAAACACTAAGCATAAGACTAAGTATTGTGTTGGGACCAGCAGTTAGCGTAATGGCTATGTCGCTGGACTCCCACGTAGTCGACCGCGGTTCGAGTCCCGGACCTGGTGGCTTAAACTCACGCTGGGCGCGTGTGTGTGTGTGCCCAAGATCCCGAGAGGAGAATGGAGGAGAAGGGATTGCGGCGTGGCCATCCCCCCTGGGGGGTGATTTCCTGCTTTCTGTCTCTCTCTCTCTCTTTCTCTCTGTCTGGCGAGCGCACGTGCCCTATAGCAAAAAAGCCTCTCCAAAAAAAAAAAAAAAAGACTAAGTATTGTGTATATAGGGACTTGGGTATTGAGGTATAATGTAACTACTTACCTTTTATGACATGGTCTCATTTCAATAGAGCTGAACTTTTTCTCAGTTTACCCATGGCATATCAGATGTAAATATATTTACTACAAAATTATAGGAAAATAGTCAATAAAATAAGGCCTATCTTAAAATTAGTTCTACCTGTTTGTTATTTAACAAACATTTGTGCAGTGCTTACTGTCCTTAAGGCCTTGCTCTAAGTGCTGTGCAGGCATTAACTCATTTATCTTTATCAAACTCTAGAAGGTAAATGTTATTAGTAAGATCTGCATTTTATGAATGGAAAACTGAAGCCCTTTATAAAATCCTTATAAAATGACTGTCATATTGGTCATTTCTAGATTGATTGTTTTTTTCCTCATGATTACTGGTCACATTTTTCCTGCTTCTTTTCATGTCAAGTAGTATGTTATTGAATGTTGGACATTATAATATAATGTTTATGTGTCTTGATATTGTTGTATTCCTTTAAAGAGTGTTAGGCTTTGTTAGGCAGTTCAGTTACTGTGTAGTTTAGTTTTATCTTTCTGAGACTTATTTTAAAACTTCATTAGGTAGATTCATAGTACAGGGCTAGTTACCTTTTCTAGTAAGGTTTCACTCTTCTCAGAGTTCAGGTCTTCAATGATACCTCATTACCTCACTGATCAGCCATGCACATCTCATAATCCTGTGTGGACTCTGGGAATTGTTCAGTTTATAGGTACCTAGTAGCTGTTTTTGTCTGGCCTTATAGCCTCACTCTACTCATGTGCAACTTAGCATATAGTCAAACATTTTAGGGGTATGTAGATTATTATAGAGTTCTTTCTTTGCATTGATCTCTCTTCTATTTGGAGAGAGATTTCTCACTTTCTTTCTCTCCAATCTCTGTCTCTCTCCAGTGAGCACATGTACCCTATGACAAAAACCATAAATATATGTAGGTTGGATCCTATTCCTCCTCAGCCAAAACCCTACAGTACTCCATTTCACTTAGAACTGAGGCCGTACTTGGTCTGACCTTCATTTCCTTCCACTCCTCTGGCTTGTTCCTTCTCTTGCCACCCCCAATAATCTTTCTGCTGGTCCTTGAGCAGACCTCCTACCTTAGAACATGAGCTCGGTTACTCTGGATGTTTTCCCCATCTCACAGCTGCCATTTACTTTATGCTCTGGGCCTCAATTTGCACATTAATTTAGATATCGTGGCAGTAACTATATCTAGGTGCAGTTAAGGGAATAAAGAACGCGTACTAACTCTGCCTAGCATAGAGTTAACCTTTGATAATATGAACTATATTATCATCCTTGTTATGATACATGTTTACTATACTTATGAGACAGTGAAAATTTTAATTGCATTTATTAAAGACCTATTTAGAAAATGTTTCAGTGATCAGTGATTCCAAGAGCTATTTTCTCCATCTTTTTGCCTTTGCTCATATGTCCATTTTTAATTTATTATTTTGTAGTGATCGAACTGTGAGAATTTGGAAGGCTCGCAATATGCAAGACGGTCAGATCTCTGACATAGGAGATCTGGGAGAAGATATTGCCGGTAATTAAACATGAATGAAGATAAGTCATAAACTGAATACTGTGATAAAACACTGTATGTTCTTTATGAAAAATGTTGTCCTGCATTTATTATGGAAAATGTTATGAATGGGATTAACTGGAAAATATATATGAATCCACCTGCTGAATAGAAATGGCATTCTAATTGTGTACTATCCTGTGTGAGTAACTTTAATATTTACCAATACACTCTTATCTCCTACAATTGATATATTGCTTGATTCACACTTTTATTGTGGCTGGATTTTTGTGCCTCGCTGTAAGAAACACCTTTAAATTATTTGAATGACAAGGCATCTGCTTTAGTGACAGTCAAAAAACACCCCTGGAATACAATGCAACCCACTGTTAACTCATTCATATAGTCTATTCAAGTGATTTCTGTTTAAATATATTGGGAATGTGAGTCAAATTGTGGTCCACTTGTCAGGTACTTATATCAATCTACAGAGAGTTCCCAAATTCCAAAGTTCTTTTAATGTAATGGAAAGAATAAGGCGAAAGTATTATCAAAGATTTTTCATGAGGCAGAATTGACTTTAATCAACTAACCAAGAATGTTAAACAGTTTGTTTTAAGTGTTGGCCTCTACTCGTATTGACCAAAGTTTTACAGCTGTGCTATATTCTGTGCTCAGGACTAAAATGCAGTTAAATTTGTGTTGTGTTTGTGCTGTGCGTACATTCTGTGATGGCAAACATTGTTGATGTCCTAACAGAAATATATTTTGATCTATTTTCCTATGATGTTGTTTCTATTATCACCTTTTGTTTCATTTTTATTTAATAGTAGTATCTCCTCCTCCTTTCCTCTAATTTTTTTATATGCTGCTAAATATATTTTAAATACACCATGTTTGCAAACCTTGGTAGCTATGATGAGAACTATTACCTTCTGTGGTGGGAAAAGCTATGTAAATAGGTAGATTGTAAAGAGAGACTCATTTGTTGCGCTGGTATGAATTTTTAAACGATGTAGATTGAATTTTGCAAAAGGATGTATAATATTTCTGTCTTCTGAGAATATTAATTTGTAAATTCTGCAAGTTTAATTTTTATGTAGATGGTATAACATTTGAAAATATTGTCTTATGTGATTTTTTTCCCTTGAAAATATTTGCTTGTAAATGAAAGCATAGCCAGGACTTAAATAAACATATCACTACAAATTATTTATAGCCCATTATTCTTTTTTTAATTGTAAGAAAATGACTAGTGTTTACAAAATTGTTTTATGTATGTGTGATATAAGGAAAGACTTCTTTTTATTATCCTACCAATTATATATTAATTCTTTTCTTTCTTTGTTCAGTAAACTGGAGATATGCTTACAAAGTTTAAACTGTCCTCTAATCTTGATGAACCTTGGAAACTCACTGCCTAAAAGAATTAAGTCAAACCATGGAATTTAGGAATTTTAACATAGACGGTAAAACAAATAAAAACTTATTCCCATAAATGTTATGGCAGCGGTGACCTTGGTTACCTTGAAAGGAGAGGAAGCGGGCAGTGACTGGCAGTGTCACAGCAGATGAGTTGGGGGAGAAGGCAGGTGTTCAGGAGCTTCTGGGATCCCAGCAGTGCTCTGTGTTAAGACTGGGGCCCTGCTGTTTCCTAAGTGGTATGCCTGTGTGTATGCACACGCACACACGGTGTGTACACATTAAACTGTACATATGTTTTCCTGTCCTCTCATATGTATATGCTATGTTTCACAGAAAAGGATTTTTAAAGGAGGGCTTTTCCTATAAAGACATAGCTACTTTGTAATTTCGCCTCCTTCCCTGAGGGAAGGTTCTATGCCCAGACCCAAGAGAATGTCAGGACTAGTTTGAATTTCAAGTCTCTTGGAGGGTTTCTTTTCACAGGACTATTATTGCCCACTACTTCATTAGCTTAACAATTAGTTTATTCAGTAGGTGTTTATTGAGCATACATGGGGGCAAGGTACTGTGAGTGGGAAAAAAAATAGCAAGACTGAGATGACACATGACACTTCCCTGTGATCGGGAGAGAGGATACGCCTGCACGCACAGAACAGCTCCTTAGTAAATGCTCTGATGGGGACAGAGCAGGTGCATTAGCACCCCATAGAGGCAGCGTCCAGACTGCAAGTCCAAGTGGAGGCCCTGAGCTGTTTGTGGGGCAAGCACAAAACCCAGTGTCTACTTGACCTAAAATGCTGGAGGCTCAGCTAGTGCAGATGTGACTTACGTCACTCAGAAGGGTATGTTCAAGTCTTTGTAAAGAACTTACATTTTGAGACATAATGTTAACCCCTACGGATTCCATCCAGAAAGGTTAAAGTAACTCTTAAAACAATATGCATCGAACTTAAAAATGGATTACTTCTCACTATGTATTAAATATATGCTTGCCCCCCCCATACACACATAATACCCTCTTTTTTCTGAGGTTTTATTTCTTCTTTCAAATCCAAACCTCTCCATTTCAGCTAAAAAGTAGTGACAAAGTTTTGTGCATTAAATAGCTCTACTTCTGCATTCATTTATTTAATTCTCAGCTGATATGGATTGTTTTATAAAAATTTAAATTATATCAACATATTATATTGTTCCATGCAGTATGGTTAGATGTGATTTCCCAAGTTTATCTCTGTGTGATCTAAAACTGCTCCCGTGATCTTGGGCACTCACACATGCACCCATGTGAGTTTCAACCTGGGTCCAGGATTTAAGCTGTGGTTGGTCATGTGAGAGTCCAGTGATGAAACTGCTACTCCACCTGCTAGCCCCAAGTGCTATCTATTACTTTTTAAAGCCATTGCCTTCTTTCTCTTCTGGCAGTTTCATTTTCTGCTTTCTCTTCATCTCTGGTGTTGCTCGATCCCTCCTGTTGCTCGGTTCCCCTTAGGTGTGATGTGCTGTTATTTGTCTCTGCCTGCTCATGCTTCCATTTACTGTGGGTGGCTAGGGCAGCACACAGCACTCTGAAAGACCTGCAGTTCAGGACAAATGATCAGCCTGGGAAATCTTCTCTGCTCTCCCTCATCTCCCAATCTATATTAGCCTTCCCTTGTATGGGGGGTTGGGCGAGATGACTTAAAAAACTCATGGAAAACCGTGTTATGAGAAAACAATGCATGAATTTAAAATTGTTTTAGGACCAAAGTAAACTTGGACTTAATTCCATTTCCATGACTTTTTGAACTAGCTTTGGATTGTTTGAACTACCTTTGGAACTTGAGCTGCCTCGAAGTTCTGCCTGGAAGATGCAGGCCGTCCTCCCAGGACAGCAGGCATTCAGAGGTATCGCTGTTCTCTGCGCACATCCACAGTTCTGTCCTTAACAGCCATGCGGGACTTCTGGACCTGCCTGGTGTTTTACTCAGGAGAGCTGGGATGGAGAGTATTGTCTATTTCCACACTTCCTTCCCCACTGCAACCATTTAGCCCTATTTCTGGGTCATCTAAGATACCTCAGCATCAACTCAGGGATCAGGAGGACTCTAGTACGTGTGTCAGACCAATTTCTCACTCTACCAGTCTCCCCCATCCTCTTCTCATATCGAAGCCTGAGGATTTCAACTGAGCACTTGCTGCCTAACCCAAGGATCCATTTCCCATGGCGTTTTGCAGTTAACTGTGGCCATGTGCTAGCGTTCTGGTCATGTGATTTACGTGTAAATAATACATGTGACCTCCTACTTTTTTCAAGAAGAGAAGTGCTCGAACTGCACCCGCTCTTTCCCATTTGGGCTGCCTGGATGGTGGAAGTGGTGATGAGGATCCAATCTTGACGATGCAGATGAGGACGACATTCTGGGTGAAGGAGGAACGTGGTAGCAGGAACCTGAGTCCTTACGTGGCCTGGTGGAACAGAAATTCCTCTCTCTTGGAGGAATCAAACTTGGTAGGTCAGCAAAAGGCCTGTAAAAGGCAAAATCATACATATTTCAGGCTTTGCAGGCCACATATTGTCCCTGTTACACATTCCTGTTTTCACAACCGTTTAAGTAGATAAAAATTAATCTGACCTTGAAGAACATAAAAAAAAAATTGGGGTAGAAAGTGTGACCTATAGGCGCTAATTTTCTTTTTCTTTTTCTTTTTTTTTTGGAGAGGTTTTCGCTATAGGGCGCGTGCACTCGCCAGACAGACAGAGAGAGACATAGAGACAGAAAGCGAGAAATCACCCCCAAGGGGGGATGACCACGCCGCAATCCCTTCTCCTCCATTCTCCTCTTGGGATCTTGGGCACGCACGCACATGCGACAGGCATGAGTTTTAAGTCACCGGGTCCGGGACGTGAACCATGGTCAACTATGTGGGAGTCCAGCGACATAGCCATTACGCTAACTGCTGGTTCCCAAGGCGCTAATTTTCTGACCTCTGCTCTAGATTGCTACATGAGAAAGAGAGAAGAGCCATCTTTTTTAGAGCCATTAAATTTTAAGATCTCATTACAGCAATCTAACTGATATGGTGCATATCCATGTTGCTAATGCTTTGTACCAGAATTACTCTGGAAAAGAGCTTTCCGAGAGAGAGTGGGTCAGTGATGCACCACGCATTGCAACATATGGAGGAACTTAGGTCTTCTGGCCGTCATGTCCCGCACAGCTCAAGGAGATACCACTCACTTTCAGACACTGTGAATGTATGTATTTGTTATAAGTTTAAGGCAGTAAATCATCTTGTCCTAAAAATATAAAAATACAATGATAAATTCCCAACATATGAAGTAAAAAAAGTATTAGGTGGTTTCTCTAATTAGAACAATAGTGCAGATGGGCTGGTAAAAGCAGCCCCTGGTAGTTAATTCTTCGATTTCTATTGTTAAAAACAGTCCCAGTTAAGTAAGGTCAGTTCAAAAGCAGTGCATTTCTTCCCTGAAGAATATTGGTTGCTAGGGGCCAGCAGGTGACACGATGGTTAAGGTGCTGGATTCCCACATGGCTGACCGTGGTTTGGGCACTGAACTTGGCAGCTTGAAAATCACACCTGGGGGTGGGGGATCAGGTGACATGGTGGTTAAGGGCACTGGACTCCCACATGGCTAAGCATGGTTCGAGTCCCGGACCTGGAGGCTTGCTTTCTCACTTTCCCTCTCTCTCACTATGTCCCTCTCTGGTCAAATAAAATAAATTAATAAAGTTAAATAAAATAATTCTTAAAAAAAAAAGAAAGAAAATCACACTGAGTGTGTGCACATGCATGCCTAAAATCCCAAGAGGAGAATGAAGGGGTTGTGGCCCCTTAAAACATTAAAAATTCTGAGCTTACCCCATGGTCTAATGGTTAAAAGAGCAGGACCCCATACAGCCGATCATGCAGTTCAAATCCTGCCACTGGTGGCTTGATGAAACACACCAAGCATGTACGTGTGCATGTGCAAGTTCCCAACAGGATGGAGAAATGGAGGAGAAAGGTCTATGGTGTGGCCAAGCCCCACGTTTTTCCAAAGTTTGAGCACCACAGTTTTCTGTCACATATGCCTCTTCTTTTTTGTGAGGTTTTGCCTTAAGGTACATGTGCTCACCAAAGAGGGAGAGACAGAGACAGTGAAAGGGAAAGTGAGAAATCACCCCCGAGGGGGGCTGTCCACTCTGCAATCCATTCAACTCCATTCTTCTCCCAGGATCTTGGACACACACACACATGCACCCAGTGTGATCTTCAAGCCACCAGTCTGGGACTCAAACTGCAGTCAGTCATGTGGGAGTCCAACGACGTAACCACTATGCCATATGCTGGCCCCCCACATATGCCTCTTTAAAAACAAAGGTGGACCAGATAGTGGTGTGTTGGTTAAGTTGGCTGGATCCCACATGATTAACTGAGCAGTTTGAGTCCTGGGCCTAGCAGCTTGAAAACCATGCTGGGTACATGCATGTGTGGGTCAAAATCCCAAGAGGAGAATGGAGGAAAAGGGACTGTGGCATGGCTGTCCCCTGGTGGGAAGAGGAGCTTGTCTAACTTCCCCTCCCTCTCTGTCTTCCTCCAGTGAGCACATGTGTCTTACAGCAAAATTTAAAAAATTTCAAAACAAAAACTAGTTCTTTAAAAGGAAGGATTTGGAAAAGATGATATATTAACAATTTCTTTCAGAGTAATAACTCATTATTCTAGAAATAATACGAATTTATGATGAGAATGTCACTTAACAGAGGCCTTTTTTTTTTTTTCTACAGGGCATGCGTGCTCGCCAGAGAGACAGAAAGCAAAAAAATCACCCCCCCATGGGGGATGGCCATGCCACAATCCCTTCTCCTCCATTCTCTCAGGATCTTGGGCATGCACATACACACGCCCAGAGTGAGTTTAAACCACTGAGTCCAGGACTTGAACCATGGTTGACTACATGGGAGTTCAGCAACATAGACATTACGCTAACTGCTGGTCCCAACAGAGACTTTTTAATGTTGTCTCTGAGGTTCATATGGGTGGCAGTGCCAGACCTCAGGACAGGGCGCTGTGAAGGCACTGGCCTTCTCTGATTTGCACCAAGGGAGTCAACTCCTTCAGAGTTGCGTTGGCTGATGTGCAACTGCTGTGCTTGCATGCCTCCTGCACCCACACCTGACTGCAAAACATAAAATGGAAACGAGTGTAAACCAATGAAGCATCGCAGGTCTGGATCTGGTAGTTAACAGCCATTTTTGGATTTCTTAGTATCCTTGTACAACTTCCTGTATTAGGGATATTTTATCTTACGAACTCCACCTCTCTCACTCTGAATGCCAGTTATTCATTTCCTCACCTCCCTTTGCATGGTACTCACTCTCCCATGGACAACACGCTCTGAATTACCAGTTAGTGACACATGGATGTTGGCTCCTCACTGAATCCTTTGACAGGGACAGTGGGAGCTAAAACCATTTCTCATGGAAAGAGCAGAAGTTTGTCTCAGGGTCCACAGGGCAAGCCACAGGGCCTTTGCCTGGAGAAAGAATCAGGGTGTGAAGTGTGATTGTCGACATTCCTCCTCTTGGCTGCGTTGCTTCCAGACCCACTGGCTGCTCAGGAATGGTACAGCTTACCTAACAACTTCCAGTAAACTTCTTTTCTGATTGAAGTAGTGGAGTTGGTTGCTGAAACAAATGTCAAAGACCTGCTGGGAACTGAGTGTCCCCCGAGGGACACAGCTGTCAACAACAGAGAACAGATGACTATACATCATTTATCTATTTTTGACACTTTGTTTTAAATATCTCTGTGGATTAAAGTAGCCTTATCTATGTCATATTCCTATTCAAGAGCCCCAGAAAAATCTCCAGAAAGGGTCTGAGATTCCAGGTACTTTCATAAAAAGGTTTTTCAGTCACGGATTATTGATAGGTGATCTGTGAGGGAGGCATGCCAACGTTACTGTGTCCTTTCCCAGATGACCTGCTGCTTGGAGCGAAAATAATTACGTATGTAATCTCTAGCTTAAAGTGTCTTTATTTAGCATTATTGTTCATTTGGTTTATTTGATAGTCAGTTTTCCATAAGTATGAAGTGTCTTCAAAAAGTTCATGGAAAATGTATATTATTAAAAAAAAAACTATGCCTGGATTTCAAAAAAAATTTGGGGGGGGTGGGGGAGAGGTTTTTGCTATAGGGTGTGTGTGCTCGCCAAAAAGATAGAGAGATAGAAAGTGAGAAATCACCCCCCAGGGGGAATGGCCATGCCGCAATCCCTTCTCCATTCTCCTCTTGGGATCTTGGGCACGCACGCACACACGCCCAGCATGAGTTTAAGCCACCGGGTTTGAGACTTGACCCACAGTCAACTACATGGGAGTCCAGTGACATAGCCATTACGCCAACTGCTGGTCCCCCCCGCCAAAATCTTTAACCAAAACAAATTCTTAATTTAATTCCACTTTCCTGTGAGCTTCTTGAAGTCCTCTCTCTTAGGTCAGGAAAAACTTGTCCTTTTTTATCCCAAACATGACAAAATTTGTAATGGAATCTCTGTGAGCTCATCTTATCTACCTTGGGGAAAATATTATTTAGGGTAAGAACATGCCATTTATTGAGAAGTGGTCTTATCATCTCTGCAGGGTTTGGCTGTAGGGTGAGGGTGAGAAATGGCCAACTGCCCCACCACTGCAATAACATCTTGGCAGCTCATCTCAAGTTAAAAATCCCCACCTTGCTATGGTTTGAACATATTCCTCAGAAAATCATGTGTTGAGACTTGAATTTTTTTTTTCTTTTTAAAATTTTGCCAGAGGGGACCAGCATTAGCATAATGGCTATGTCGCTGGACTCTCACGTAGTCGACCACGGTTCGAGTCCCGGATCCGGTGGCTTAAACTCATGCCAGGCACGTGTGCGTGCGTGCCCAAGATCCTGAGAGGAGAATGGACGAGAAGGGATTGTGGTGTGGTCTTCCCCCCTGGGGTGGTGGTGGTGATTTCTCGCTTTCTGTCTCCCTGTCTCTGTCTGTCTGGAGAGCACACATGCTCTATAGCAAAAAAAAAAAAAAAAAAAAAAAACCTCTCCAAAAAAAAAAATTTGCCAGAGGATGTATGGAGAGAGGAGAGAGAGAGAGGAGAGAGAGAAAGTGAAAAAGCAATCTCCCCACCACCATGAAATGGTCACCTGCAAATCCTTTCTCCTCCATTTCTCCCTTCTTTTGGGATTTTGTGTGCATGCACATGCCCCTGGCATGTTTTCTTTTTCTTTTAGAAAACAGGCATTTTTGTTCTTTTCTTCTCTTTGCCGAAGGCCCTTGTGCTTGCTGGGGGAGAGAGAGAGAAAGAGAGAAAGAGATAGAAAGAGAGAGAGAGAGAGAGGGAAATCACCCCCTCCCAGGGGGATAGCTACACCACAATCCTTTCTCCATTGTCTTCCCAGGATCTTAGGTGAGCGCGTGCACACACACACACACCCGGTGTGATTTTCAAGTCACCGGGTTGGGGCTCTAACCCAGGTCAGTCATGTGGGAATCAAGTGACGTAACTGCTAAGCCATCTACTGTCCCACTCAAGTCTGGCATGTTTTTCGAGCCACTGGGTCCAGCCTGGAATCTCACAGCTGGGCGTGTGTGAGTCAGACGCCTTCACCATGCTACCAGCTGGCCCAGGACTTGGTCTCATTGACGATATTGTGAAGGTATTAACTGAAAACAATTCGTTCCTGGTGTCTAGGGTAAGGCTTAGTGGGCGTAATTGGTTCATGGTGATTGCATCCTGGAGGCAAGTTTCCTGAATAGATTAATGATGAGTTCTCGCTGTTGTGAGAGGGGGTTTGTTCTCGTGAGAGTTGGAAGGTATAAAAGGGAGCTTGGTCGGGCCCTCTGCAGGTTCCTGCCGTCTTCTGTGCTTTTGTCGGGTAGGTGCTTGAGGCCGAAGACTTTGGACTTTGTAGCCATCGTGAGTTTGCGACTAAGCTTCTTCCTTATTTATAAGAACACCCAGGAAAAAGACAGACTGAGACACACTTTCAGGCAGAAGACTGAAAGAAAGGTGTGGGTGAGTAATACCTAGCATTTGATAGTGAATAACAAACATGTGAAAATTTTTCTCTATTGCTTAGTAACACTAAAAGTTTATTATAATAAAAAGGTACAATCTAACAGAGAGGGCAGATAGTCTCAAATTGGGCAGACCCTAATTCAGATAGACATATACACACAATTTTTCTCAAATTCCAGTTCAGAAGTTCATTTTACCCACTGTAGTCCACGTGAGTCAGGAAATCTCAATAACTCATTCCAATTAGTCTAAACCAGTGGCTTTCACTTAGTGTACATGAGCCAGAAGTCCTGGAGGGCTCATGAAAGCTCAGCTTGCCTGGCTCTACACTCAGTTTCTAATTCAGAGTTTATATTTCTAACAAATTCTCAGATGGTACTGGTGCTGCTGGGAAAAGGCCCACCAGTTGGGGACTACCAGTGTAAGTTGATTCTATTCCCTTTTATTAAAAAATGGTTCCGGAACCTGGTTCAAGAACAGAAATTTACAACAGAATCTGGCATTCCCCTGGCAAGAGCTATAGAACTAGGCGTGGACTCCTGACCGAGCTCCTAGGTCTGTCCGAAGCAGTACTGTAACATGACTGGGAGACACCCACTGCCCACTCCCGCTGGACTGATGAAGCAGGATGTTCAACGACTGTTGAAGCCTGCTATGATCACAAAGGAATCCAGCTTTGGAAGGATTACAACGATATGAATGTCAGCAGGCTGCCCCTAAACCTGCCAAAACTTGGGACTCCCCATTATGTGAGATGACAAATACCTTCATAGTTAAGCATGTCTGGGTTAGGGGTTCTTTTCACCTTTAAATACTCTGATTGACTCAAGGTTACCCGGGAGAGGTGTGCCTATACATGTAGTTCAGGAAGAAGTTTGAAACAACTGGAGGTCACGTAGCAGTTTCCCTGAGCCCAAACTGGCTTTCATCCACTTTTATCTCAGGGACACACAAAACTAAGAGTCATCCTCTCCCTTTCTCAGAGAGGTGAGAGTGAGGAACTAAAAATAGAAAGGAGATGAAGAAGCAGTTCCAGATGGTAATAATGAATGATAAATCAGGGGCCAATTAATAACAACAAAAACAGTAATAAATAAAAACAAAACTGCATACTGAATTAAGGAGTTTGCACTTTGGTTCCACAGTGAGGCTAAGAAAGGCTTCTAAATATGGCCCGGACTATTCACTGACCAAGTGCTGATTCCTACATGGGGAGGTCTGAGGAACGGTCAGATGAGAAGCCAGGGGCGGGTATATGAAAGAATCAGGGACACTCAGGGGAAGGTGGTTGACTCTGACTGTAGTGAGGAATGATTTGCATGTGCTTGTGTCCTTTCTCAGAGAGGTGAGAGTGAGGAACTAAAAATAGAAAGGAGATGAAGAAGCAGTTCCAGATGGTAATAATGAATGATAAATCAGGGGCCAATTAATAACAACAAAAACAGTAATAAATAAAAACAAAACTGCATACTGAATTAAGGAGTTTGCACTTTGGTTCCACAGTGAGGCTAAGAAAGGCTTCTAAATATGGCCCGGACTATTCACTGACCAAGTGCTGATTCCTACATGGGGAGGTCTGAGGAACGGTCAGATGAGAAGCCAGGGGCGGGTATATGAAAGAATCAGGGACACTCAGGGGAAGGTGGTTGACTCTGACTGTAGTGAGGAATGATTTGCATGTGCTTGTGTCTTGTACCTGTAAATACTGAGAACACATTGAGTTTTTTGAGACAGTTTGATAGCACTTGCTGATTGTCTCTCTGTAACTGTTCACAGAATAAACTCCCTTCTCTAGCCTCTGCCTCTCCTATCACTGACTGCAAGAAGTAGCCAGTAGTTTGACAGGGAACAAAAAGGATTCTTTAAAGCACTGCGGGGATGTGGGAGTGAGAGAGATGAAGGATCCCGCGGATCTGCTGTGGGCTAACTGAATGGATGTGGTGCCATCAGATAAGCGTGAAAGTCAAGAAGTCATCCTTGCACCTCTCTCGTGCCCTGTCTGCTGATGAACTCGCACCTCGACCCCCCATCTCCACTGCTACTACTCACCATTGTCTCTTTGACCTGGACCACTGCCATAACCACTGCTCTCCTCCATTCTGATCACCTTTCCAAACTGTTCTCCGTGGAGATAACTTCCAAATACAGTTTTACTCCGGTCTCCTGTTTAGAGCAATTCAGAGGATTTTCATGGCGCTCCAGCCAAGGGCAGAGGAGTTTGCTGCTCTCTGACCAGACCCTCATGTACTTTTTTTCAGCTATTCACAGAATCTTTGCACACGGTATATATTTCTGTGTTTGGTTAACTATAACCCATCCCAACTCATCTCATTCTTTTTTTTTTTTTCCCCAACCCATCTTATTCTATGTATGACTCCCTTAGGAAATCTTGATTCCCCAGCATGGAGTGAATTCCTTTACAACTGTTTCCTCTTTGCATAACTCTCCCCTTTGCTTAACCTGTGTCTGTCTGCAATTTTATCGTGCTTGCTTGATTGGGTGCCTTCTTCCCCTGGACGTCCAGCTTCCTGAGAGCAGACTACCTGACTTGTTTACTCTGTATCTTCTGCATTTGACAGTGCCTGCCCCATAGCAGGAGCTCGATGAATACTTGTTAGATGAGAAGTGAATTTGCTAGAGCAGCAAAATCACAAGCTTTGTCTTGGATGTCGGGGACTGAGATGCTTTGCAAGGGAACCCAGGGGACTATCTAATAAACAGATTTACAAGAGGGCAGGTTCCAAATGTCAAAACTGAAGGCAAAGGTTGACGAATACTCAGTTGAATATTTGAAATTGAACTTCCCATCTGCTCACAAATAAGTAGTTTCAAGAGTTAGCCTAATCTGCCAATGTGATTTGCCTTTTAAAAAATTCATTTGTGATTTGCTTTTTAATTAAAGCAATGAACCTGTCAAGATTATTTCACAAAGAAACATGCTGACAAGTTGGTAAAGATTTCACATTTCCGAAATTTAAAGGGAAAATTTTGACATTGTAGTCCTGTCATTATTTAAAAACATGGTCCAAAGGAAGAGTCATATTTCAAAAGAATTGAACAAAAATTGCAAAATATGATAAGTTATTTTCCCTTCCTGCTTGGTTTATCAGCTGTACTGGAAATTATTAGTGAATGATACGAAGAACTTCAACAGAATTAATTTCTTCTGTTATGAAATGGTTTTGAGGAGAGTCAGTGAAAGATGATGATGTAAAAAAATCAACTTTCTACTCTAATTCTTCTTTATTTATTGTTGCTTTGGATTTAATTTGATCGCCTTTTTCTGTTTTGCCTAGAAACATGTGTCATGACTTTTCTGACAACCCAACAATTTCTGTAGGTAGAAGTTTAGATTATTGATTTCTGAAACTTCTAATTTATGCAAAGCTATAAATTTCCTCTTAAACACTGCTTTTGCTGCATCTTGCAAATTTGGATAAGTTGTATTTTCATTTTCTTGAAAATATTTTGAAATTTCTTTTGAAATTTTGTCTGACTCATCTGTTACTTAGAAGAGTATTGCTTAATCTCCAACTATTTGTGGAATTGGGAATGTTTTATGGACTATCACTTTAGAAACTAATATAAACAAATGGGGCACAAAACTTCTTTTTAAAATTAGGGCAGCAATGGAATTAGAATTCGTTCCCCAAAGCTATTAAGGCAATTAGTCAGTGAATTAATGGAGGCTAGAGGGTTAGTTCCTTCTCTCTGTAAGTGTCCCTAACTCACTCACAGGTGGCTATACAGGTTGACAGAAGATGTGTTCAATGTGGAGTATTTTTTTTTCACTTGAAGGAATGGCTTCGAAATTCAAAATCAAGAAATTAGGCATCTTCTCTTTTTTTTTCCTATCTTCACTTTTCCTTCTTTGTAACTTGAATCTAGATTTAGTTGTGCCACAAAATGAGGACATTATTTGATTTACTTCAAAAGTTATTTTAGAAATAGACCAGAGAGGGTGAGGAGAAGAGGATAAAGAAAGATAGCAAGTGAATAATAGAGAGGTAAGACGTTAGTGAGAAACAGATACGGCTTATTACCTGTTGGTGATGACAGGTATAGTATTCTCAACTGGATTGGTCTGAGAAGTATTTCATGATGGGCAAAGTATTTTTACAAGCAAAATGAGAAATAGTGATTGACTGTTTTAAAAAATAATTAGAATAATAATAATGATTGGAAAAAACATAGAAAAGATATTGAATGATGAAGTGGGGAGATTGATGCCTCTGTATTGACTGACATGCATGGCATTCCCTTTTGAAAAAGCAATGGAAGTCAATGTAAAGTTATATGTAACCCAATGTAATATAAAGAAGATTATGATGATAATAATAATTAAAAAAAAAAGACCAGAGAACTATTCCCGATGTGGATGAAGGACAACACCTGAATTTTCTGCCTGCCAATCCACTTCCCCCCACCCCATCTTTCTTTTATATAGGGAGAAAAGTGTTATGAAAATTTGCTTAATCCACTTTAAATTATTGCCATATATTTCACTGCCAAAGACTTCTAAAGGATGAAAAACTGGATTTACCCATTTAACAATGATTTACTTATTTTACACATGGATGCCATTGTAAGTCAAGGTAGATGCATTATGTTGCCATATATTTAGAAGCCTGGAGGGCAATATATTTTATTATTTAGTCTTAAATTTAATATTCAAACATTTATTTTATTTTGGTTCTTAGTAGTACAGCTTATTAAAGGCATATAGGATTATATATCAAATTGATTTACTCATTGTAGGGCCAGGTGATAGTTATAATAAAACAAGCAAAATACAAGTGTGAGTAAAGTGATATGCTGATTATTCATCAATTAATGATTAAATGAACATGACAGCTTGGGCTGAACTACCAGAATGAGGGGGGATAGGGAGAGTGGCCAGTCCCACGGAGAGCTCCTTCTATGTGGCTGTTTGCCCCACCTGTGTAGGATGTACCCTGTGGCCTGTCAGGTGAAGATACTTATTTCACAGTCCAAAGGAGGACTTTTGGGAGGAGCTGAGTTTTTAATCAGGTGTGTTTGATTATTTTCCTTTACCCAGGGCTTTTTCTCATCAGTTTGGGCATTGAAGGGAAACTAACGCAAACTGAAATAGTGTATATGTAAAAGATTTCTAGTCATTCATTTGACCATAATTTGTTTTCGATATAAAGAGGACTCAGACATAATCCTCCCACCCTCACAGCAGTCCTGGTCTACCGGGGGAGGTGGAACGCACAAACTGACAGTTCAGTGTTACAGGGACTGTGCTCAGTTCTATCTGGTTGGGAAAATGCCTTCTAAAAGAGGGCGACTAGCGAGTCTTGAAACATGGAAGTCCTGCAAAAAAACAAACAAACAAACAAACAAAAAAACAAAAAAAAAAGGTAAGGATGATGACAAGCAGTCCAAGTAGTGTGTTCAGCAAAGGCTAGGACTCTCGTAATAATGGTTTGTTCGATTACAGTCGTAATTGTAGGTCTGGTGGAGGTGTAGCTTTATGTTGGGCTAAGGAACGAGAATCGTATATGCCAAATGGAGACCCATCAAAAGGTTTTTCCCCCCCAGGGGAATATTACGGATCACAGTGTGTCTGATATCACCCTGAATGTCGTGTCAAGGATGTGGGAAGGTGCTGTCCTCTGTTCCTATAATACTGGGTCATCGGAAAAGTCATGATGTTTTTCTATGCAAACACGTGTCATGACTTTTCTGATGACTCAATATATTGAGTCCATTGGAATAGCCCACAGATGATAGTTACATGTGAATGAAAGTGGTGGGAATTGGGAAAGGGGGAAGAGCATTCAATTTTATAAAGCCAGTTACGTAAGAAGTATCATTCTCAGGAAGGTTAAAGACTTGACTCACTCACAAACATGGTTTCCTATTTTCTGAAATCCTGCCTCAGTATCTTGGAATTTATAGTAATTGAACAATAACAACTTAAAACAATCAAAATAACAAAACTATAACTTTGTAGGCATTTCTGATGCATACCCATGGGCTTAGAAAAGAAGTTATAGGAGTTCACAAGAGTGAAACTGGAGTGACTGAGGAAGGCTTCTTTCCTAACTGCTCTTGTACTATTTACCCCACCTATCACTGGCAGAGGAAAATAAAAGGCACTGGGGCTCACCGACCCCACTCCTTCAACTTTTTCAACAGGAAAAAAGACCTGGGTTATAACAAAAACTGGTGAGAAATTAAGAGTGAATTAATTTGCAAATTAAGAACTCAGTGATTGGCACATTTGCAGAGAAGCCACACTTTTAGTAAATGAGTGAACTAGAGTTCTTCATAAAGTCCCACAGTGTAACGATTTTGGTTTATGCATGTAAACTTTGGCCTCCTCCTAAGTGATGACTGGTGTCTTGTCTGTGCTCATTAACTGACCATAATTTGGTGGTATTGGCACTGTCCAGAAGACCAAATGATAATGAGTTGTGGATGCCTGAAGCAATTTGAGTTAGAGGTTGAGAGATTAGAGAGGGGAAAAGGAAATGGGGTCATGACATGGTCACTGGGATTCATTACCTTGCTATTTGTGAATTGCTGGGAGGGAAGTTAGTTTTTTTTTTTTTTTCCTGGTAAAGCTGTAGAATATTTTAAACTGCAAGTTTTGATCCTTGTGGGAATATTAGCAGGAACAGTTTTTAGTAGTTTCCACCAGGGGGCAGTGATGTCCACTACAATGCTGTGACTGTAAATTGGAAAATTCATTTTTTTGTTTGAATTCAATGCTGGTGTGAGTAGGAAAAACTGATTAATTTTGACTGCCTGTGGATATTAAGGAGAATCTAGTCAAATTACAGCAAAAGACAGGATGGTTAAATAGCATCTATAGAACAAGAGCCTTAAACCAAAGTGAGTATTTAATGAAGTCAGTGGCTATCTGGTTAAGTTTCCATCCAGCAGCCTTAGGAAGTTTGAGGATTCTGATTGGCAAAAATTATGTGTCTCACGAAACCACAGAAGCAAATTTTGCAGGACAGAGGACAATGAATAAAGAATCGATTCTGAAGAACTCAGGCTCTTAATGAGTCTAGGCTTTGACTGCTTGTCACTAATTCTATCTTAGTTGTCAGGAGATAGTTTTATATTTCTAGAAGTCAGATTATTTCCACCAGATAAGTTTAATGAGCATGGCCCTGAGCAAGACTGGAGGTGCTAGGGATTGAGTGGAAAAAAAGAATGAACTCTGAGTCAGGAAGATATTTGCGTTCTTGGAGCTGCCCTTTGTAATGACCCAGGGTTTACTGTATGAATGTGATTTCGGATCTCAAGCTGGGCTTTTATTCTGGCTCTGCCACTAATCTTGTGTGATCTTGGCTGAATCACTCCTCTGGTCTTTATGGCCTAGTGTGTAAAATGAGTCGATAGGTCTAGGCAAGCGTTTCGATTCACCAACTATAAAATTCTAACTGTTAAGAAAACACAAATTCATTACCACTTAGCTACTATCTAGAAAGCTCAAAATAGCCATGGAAGGGACCAGCAATTGGTGTAATGTGCCAGTGCTGGGCCAGCTGGTGGCAACGTGGTTAAGGTGGCTGGATCCCACATGGCTGACTATAGTTTGAATCCCCAACCTGGTGGCTCTAAAAACACACTGGATACGTTTGCATGCATGCCCCAAATCCCAAAGGGAAAATGGAGGAGAAAGGATTTTGCCATGGCCACAGTCTCAGGGTGGGGAGGGTGCTTTCCCACTTCACACTCTCTCACTCCAGTGAGCGCACATAACCTATAGCAATTTAAAAAAAATGTCCCAATGCCTTCCCTATGAAACTGTATATGATCTCTTTCTCCTAGGTCTTTCCTACTGAATACACTAATAGACCTTTCATAATTTAGTTCAAATTCAGTGCTGCAGGTTAAAGTTGGTTATGCCCCAAAACTGTTCTTCCATGGCTATTTTTTTTTAAAATTATTTTTGGGAGAGGTTTTTGCTATAGGGCATATGCACTCTCCAGAAAGTCAGAGAGAGACAGACAGAAAGCAAGAAATCACCTTTTATTCTGGCTCTGCCACTAATCTTGTGTGATCTTGGCTGAATCACTCCTCTGGTCTTTATGGCCTAGTGTGTAAAATGAGTCGATAGGTCTAGGCAAGCGTTTCGATTCACCAACTATAAAATTCTAACTGTTAAGAAAACACAAATTCATTACCACTTAGCTACTATCTAGAAAGCTCAAAATAGCCATGGAAGGGACCAGCAATTGGTGTAATGTGCCAGTGCTGGGCCAGCTGGTGGCAACGTGGTTAAGGTGGCTGGATCCCACATGGCTGACTATAGTTTGAATCCCCAACCTGGTGGCTCTAAAAACACACTGGATACGTTTGCATGCATGCCCCAAATCCCAAAGGGAAAATGGAGGAGAAAGGATTTTGCCATGGCCACAGTCTCAGGGTGGGGAGGGTGCTTTCCCACTTCACACTCTCTCACTCCAGTGAGCGCACATAACCTATAGCAATTTAAAAAAAATGTCCCAATGCCTTCCCTATGAAACTGTATATGATCTCTTTCTCCTAGGTCTTTCCTACTGAATACACTAATAGACCTTTCATAATTTAGTTCAAATTCAGTGCTGCAGGTTAAAGTTGGTTATGCCCCAAAACTGTTCTTCCATGGCTATTTTTTTTTAAAATTATTTTTGGGAGAGGTTTTTGCTATAGGGCATATGCACTCTCCAGAAAGTCAGAGAGAGACAGACAGAAAGCAAGAAATCACCCCCCCCCCCAGTGGGGTTGGCCATGCCGCAATCCCTTCTCCTCCATTCTCCTCTCGGAATCTTGGGCATGCATGCACCACACGCCTAGCATGAGTTTAAGCCACCTGGTCCAGAACTCGAGCTGCGGTCTACTACATGGGAGTCCAGGGACATAGCCATTACGCTAACTGCTGGTCCCAACTTTTTTCATATTTTTAAAACTTAAAAATAATTTTAAAAGCTGTTCTGTTAAAAACAAAGACATAAACACACACATTGACCTAGGCCTACACAGAGTTAAGATCATCAGTTTCGCTATCTTCCACCTCTCTCTCTCGTCCCACTGGAAGGGCCATAATAAAACAGTGCCATATTAAACTAGGTAGAGAAAATGATGCAACCAAAAGAGGCAGAAAAAAAGGGAAAGTCTGAGGCTGCCGCTGGTGTAACGTGGCATAATGTGAACTTTAAAATAAGGAGTGTACCCTAAAACGATGGAATGTACAGTGAATACATAAACTAGTAACACAGTTGTTAATTAGCATTCTCAAGTACTGTGCATAATTATATGAGCTATACTTTCATACAACTGCAGTGTGGTAGGTTTTATACCAGCTTCATCACAAGCATGAGCAGTGCATTATGCTAAGACCTTAGGACAGCTATGGGGTCATTAGGTAATAGAAAATTTTCAGCTCTGGAATAATCTTACGGGGCCACCATGGTATATGTGGTCTGTTGTTCAAAATGTTGACATGCAGTGCGTGACTGTGTATTGGACAGTGAAAGTAGGGTAAGGGGAACAGGAAATGCATCAGGGTTTTCAGAGAGGCCTCCTCTTAAGAAAACATTTAAATAGGACCTTAGGAAAGGGAGGGAGCTCGGCAGGCATCTGGGGAAGATTGTTTTAGGTAGAACGAGTGCAAAGGCTTGGCAACCCAGGACTCTGGGCAGAGCTGGGGTTTGCTTGCTCACTTATTCAGCAAACACTTACTTGGTATTTACTTTGCACTGTGTGCTGTTTTGGCTACAGGACTGAAATCTCGTATAATTCCAAAAGTTCTGTTTTTCAACCACACCAGATGCTGCTGCCCTGGTGTAGTACCTTTTGCTGGATCCTCGCTCTTTGCTGGACACTACGCTAAGCACTTTATGGGCATCTTGTTGAAATTAGTTTTTAGAACCATTCCAGGAGATAGTTGTATAAAGAATAAAGAGAAATCACATGGCACTAAGAATGCGGAAACAGCACAACCTCGCATTGTTATTTTCTGATCTTTCTACATTGTATGGACTCACTGCTTTGTCTCCTGAGTAACCGCTGTAAGAGTTCTTCGAATAACTCCATCGGTCCTGTTCACCTAATTCTTACATGCTGAGGAAGCATCCGTGAATGGCGTATATTCATTCTTTCAACAGATATACATGTCTTCCCCTCAATATGCCAGTCTTGTCCTCCAGTGTCAGCATTTTGTCATCTTTATTACGTTTTGAGGTTTTCAACTTTTCTTTATGCTTGGTCAAGACTTAAGTGAATTTTCTTTCCTTTTTTTTCCCTCCCTTTGGATAGAAGGACTTGAGCTGATCAAAAACCTAACTCTAAAAATTCATTATTTACTCACAATTGCTCTTTTCAACCTTTTGTGCCAGAGTATCCCCACCCTCCCCGATTGCCCATTAAAAGTCATTTTCTAAACCCGTACATATCAAGGTGCATACTAAAATAAAATCGGAACTATAATATTTTTATGATCTATAATATTTTCATAGCAGTTTAACTGCCTTTTATATTTTTTGTTCTTTTAGTTTTTGATGTGTCTAATACCCATCTGTGCGTGTTGGGCTGTACTGCTTGATAATATGACTCTAGCTAATAGAAATCCATTACATCTCTCCAAGGAAATAAAAAATCCGCTCTCCAAGGAGTAGAGGGAAACACAGGCATGAATTCATTCTCTAAGAATCAGCAAGTCTTTTTTTCCCCCCAAAGAAAGAAGAAAATTAAAGGTAGAAAACGAGACCTCGGCATTGTAGTTTCATGCTGCTACATAAAATAAAACCCATATGGTAGAAGAAAGATTGTCAATAATCCTATGGAGCTGGTGGATTTTGTTATTTCGAGTGAAAAAAGAACCTGCATCTTTCTTCCTAAAATATCTTGAAGTTGAAGTAAGCAAGGTTATTTTCACCACCTTCCTCTTTTCAGACTGATGGTTCTAACAATCACTAGAAGTCAGC
>NW_006205376.1:3549809-3590144 GCF_000334495.1 Tupaia belangeri chinensis | reverse complement strand
ATTGATAGTTAATGGCAAAAGCTCTGTCATCCACCCCGGAGGAAATACTGATTTTTTTTTAAGTGTATGTACGCTTGGCTTGCTGTTTTATTTCCTCAATTTCTTTTATTCTCTCCTTTTGACTAATTTAACATTTAAAAAAATTTTCCTATTTAATTCCTTATATGATGGAAAGCGATAAACTCTTGTCTGTGTCCGCCTGTTCTCCAAACACGATGCCTCAGAGGCAAACTCCTTTGATCATCTGTTTTCATCTTTTGGTGTCTACCTCGATGAACTGAAAAATGTGACTGTATCTTTATTTTTACATGGATCGATGAGATGAAGGGATGCTAAGATTACATTTCCTCTTCTCTTTTGCCAGTGTTCTCAATGGAAACAGAACCAAGAGGATGAGTATGCGTATATGCATATGTACGTAATATATGTATGTATAAAATGTCGTATATGCAAATAAGTGAAATTATATGTCCATGTATGCATATACACGATATATGTGTGTACACACACATTAATTGAGAAGGAATTGGCTCACATTGTTATAGAAACTGACAAGTTTCCAGATATCCAGTTAGCAAACTGCAAATTGGAGAGAGGCAGTGGTGTAATTCCCAGTCTGAAAGTCAGGCAGGCTTGAGGCTAGGAAGTCCGAATATTCTGGTCAGTCTGAATCTGAAGGCCGGAGAAAAGCAGTGTCCAGTTTAGGCAGCCAGGAGGAAGAGTGCCCTCTTGTTCAGGGGAGGGTAAGCCTTCTTGTTTTTTTCAGGCTTGAAAACGGATTGGATGAGGGCTACCTATATTAGGAAGGGCACTTTCCTTTATTCAGTCTACCTTTCCAAGTGTAAACTTCATCCCAAAATGCCCTACAGAAACACCCAAAATATTATTTGACTAAATATCTGAGAACCCTATGATCTGTTAAAAAAAAAAAAAGGATCCCAATTGTTTAAAATAATGCTATACTCTAATTTTGTGTTTGAATATTGAATTTTTGTAGTATATTCTAAGTGTATTTTACTTTAAAAAGCTTCCTGATATTTGAATTATTTTAAAAATTTGCTACAGTGTGTGTGTGTGCTCTCCAGAGTGACAGAGAAACAGGTGGAAGAAGTGAGAAATCACTCCCGAGGGGAGATGGTCATTCTGCAATCCCTTCTTCTTCATTCTCCTCTTGGGATTTGGGGGCACACATGTACACATAGCCGGCATGGTTTTCAAGCCCCTGGGTCCAGGACTTGAACTGTTCTGTCAGCCCTGTGAGATCCTGGCACCTTAATCACCATGCCATCTGCTGGACCTCCTGGTATTTGAAATGTTCTTGAGACTTTGCATTTGTCTTTATCATATTATTTTGTTCCTAGCCATTCAGTCATATTTCATGGTACCCTCTCCTTTCATAGAGTCTGTTTTCTGAGAGCCCTCTTCTGCAAGATAGAATAGACTGGCAGCTTTTTAGGTCTCCTGGCATCTTCGGACTTTTCTTCTCTAGGTTTCCCATTTAGGTCCAATTTCTCGGCATCCTGTGTCTTCTAATTTCCTCCTTTACTACCTTGTTTGGCTAAAGTAACTCCTCAAGTTTTTTTAAGAAAAGGTGAAAAGAGAGTAAACTTTGAGTCTGTGTTGGCCATATCAATCAAATGCCATGCCATTTGATTACTAAATTGACAGTATAGAATTTTAAGTTGAAAATTATTGTTATTTAATCACCAGAGAGAGACAAAGAGAGAAAAAGTGAGGAAGCAAGCTGTTAGGTCTGGGACCCGAACCATGGTTGAACAGGTGGGAGTCCGGCACCTTAACCACCACACCACCTGCTGGCTCTGTAAATTAAGATTTCGGGTGAAGGGACCCAGACATGAGTACTTGTTAAAGCTCCTGGGTGATTTCAATATGCGGTCCAGGTTGAAGTGGCGAGTAGAGTTATGACAGGTAGGTAATCTACAAAGTTGCCAGTGTCATGTTAATTAGGCATAATTTTTCCTTTTGAGCTATTAAAACTTTTTGGAAGCAAGCAAGTATCCTTTCATTAAGAAAACTTCTCCAAGGCCCAGCAAGTGATGTGGTTAAGGGTATTGGACTCCCCTATGGGTGACTGGTTCGAGTCCCAGACCTGGCAGCTTGGTTTCTTGTTTTCTCTGTCTGTCTCTCTTTCTCTTTGTCACTCTCTGGTCAAATTAAATAAATAAAGTTAAGTAATTCTTTATATTAAAAAAACAAAACAAAACAAAACACAAAACTTCTCCAGATTCTCACTTAAATTTTATTAGTAGCCTAGGTGAGTTAGAGAAATGATAAGCATCTGTAACAGGATAATTGATGAGAAATCCCAAATAGAAGACTGGGATTGAAGAGTAATCAGGTTAGTAATGGAGAGAAATGAAGTACAGGGCTGCTAAAATTTCCCTGCAGATTCAATAGAGCTATGATTTGTGTCTTTGTAGAGTAAAACTGAAGAAAGTTTAGTCAGACAAGCAGCACAAGGTAATGGGAAATGGCATTTACAACACTACATGGAAAGTGGCATTAGTGAGTTGGGCAAAGAGGTGTTAGGAACGAAGTTAGGGCTGTAATCTCAGAGAACTCAGTTTCTGGTGGTGGTCTCCTTCAACCACTAGCATTTTCTACTTTTCCGTCACCTCTCTGAGTAGCTTACTACATATTGACTGTCAAGATTTAAGCACCCTTTCTAATTCAGATATTTAAAAAGAAGTATGAGCATTCTAGGTTCATGTACACTAAGCTTGGTTCTCTTGTTTCTGATCTCAGAAGATGCAGCGCAAGGGAGAGCTATATCCAGGATGCTCTGTGGTCCCTGTTAAAACCTCTCATGGCCAGTGGCTTGTTAACTGCTTAACACTCAGCTTCTGATACCCCTGCTGTCCCAGTTTGGCTACCTGATTCTTGTGGCTTTCTCTTCGTGCATTGCCACTAGACACTCGTGGAAGAGTCTCAAGGGTCATCTTTTGGGTGGGTCCCTTCCTGTTTCTAGACAGGATAATATTTTCCATGTAAATGATGATATTCCTGTGTGTAAAAGGCCATTTCTATAGTAATTCATTACAGTATTTAAAATTTTAGGAACAACTTCCTTAATATTTCTGTTCAAAATCATATAGGAAGAATCCATTTTTGGAAATTGCAGATCATTTTAGCAAGTAACCTGCAATGCTTCCCCACCCTGACCCCCTGGCCCCCACAGCAGGATGCAAACATTGCAATCTAGCCTCAGCAGGTCCTGGTCACAGGCACATGAGTGTTCTGTGTATTCAGGGAGATGTTCAGAGGTGAACCCAGGATCTTCCATGTGGGTCAGCCTCTCAGAGTATTATCTCGTACTGCTGTACCACCATAAGCTCCCCAAATCCAGGATTTTGATCATTATCTACAACTGGAATGTTTTTATAAATGTGTCATGAACTGAATGTAAACCTCTCCTTCCCCCCTGCCAGTCGATGTGTCAGAACCTTAATTCCCAATAAGATGGCGTTTGGAGGTAGGAACTTCAGAAAGGAACTAGGTTGGGCCAGGTCATGTGAGCAGAGCCCTGTACCATGGCGAGTGCCCTCATACAAGCATGACCAGACCAAGGTGCTGTCTCAGTAAACTCCGTGTGAGGACGCCAGGAGAAGTTAGCAGTCTGTAAACTAGGAAGAAGGTCTTTACCACGAACCCAACCATGCTAGTACCCTGATCTTGAGTTTCCAGCCTCCACAACTGGGAGAAATTTCTATTGTTTAAGGTTTACACTATACAGTGGTTTTGCCATGGCAGCTTGAATTGACTGACAAAATAAACTGACACTGTATTTGGTGATTTTAACTTCCTATTATTTACTGATGACTGGAACATACAGGGAATCACCCCATCATGCCATCTCATTTTGCATGCTTTGCATGTGTTCCCTTCCTCAGTTACAGGGGTGGGGCAGGTGATTTAGGCCTAGGAGCCAACCTTGCTGTGTTTTGAATGGGTGACACGGTACAGGAGACTCTGTTGTACCAAAAAGATTAACACGAATTCCCAAAGCCTGATGTTTTCAAGACCATTCAACTGTTTATAGTAAAGAACTAAGAATAGCACAGCTAATTTAGGATGAACTCAATAAATATAGATACCTGTTGTCATAACTGGCACCTCTAAGTTACCAATATCCAGCTTAGGGAGATTAAATTACTCTCTTGTGTCTTGATAGAATTTCTTTAGAAAAGTGTTACTGCTATAATATGGCCAACAAAGGGTCAGACCACAGCCTACAAGTTAAGGGAACAGGACCCCACATGGCCAACCACAAAGTTTGAAATACTGGATTCAGCAGCTTGAGAAACATGCTGGGCATGTGTGTGCATGTCCTAAATCCTGGGAGAATGGAGAAGTGGAGAAGGGATTGCAGTGAGACCATGCCTCATTGAGGGGTGCTTTCTCACCTGCCCTCCCCGCCCAGCAGACACATAGGCCCAGTGGTAAATACATTTAAAAAAAACGTTGCCAAGGGAACCAGCAGTTAGTGTAATGGCTATGTCGCTGGACTCCCATGTAGTCGACCGCGGTTCGTGTCCCGGACCTGGTAGCTTAAAACTCACGCCGGGCGCGTGTGCGTGCGTGCCCAAGATCCTGAGAGGAGAATGGAGGAGAAGGGATTGCAGCGTGACCATCCCCCCTGGGGAGTGATTTCTCACTTTCTGTCTCTATGTCTCTCTCTGTCTGTCTGGCGAGCGCACGCACCCTACAGTGAAAATCTCTAAAAAAAAAAAAAAAAAAAAAAAAAACCAAAAAAACAAAAAACGTTGCCAATAAAAATAAAAGATTCATTAGATTTGGTACATTTGTGACAGATAAGTTTGTTTGCTCAACTGTTATTTTCCCGGTAGCACTACTCTTTCTGTTCCCCGTCTTTCAAATTGCTGGGCCCCCGTTGTTAATAATGAGAACCTAATCTGGGACTGTTTCCATAGGAACCTAATTTATTGTCAAGCATTGTCTAGAAAAAGTCCTTCTTGTACCATGAGAGAGTAGGGTTTCTGGCTCTGAGAGGGAGAACGATTGTAGAGATGAAGGAAGGTATCTACGTTTATCCAATCATAAGTGTGCACGTTCTCTGGAAGTATGAAACCACCATGTCTTTTATCCATGGGTAATAACTTCCCCACAGCCCAACAAGCAAAACAGACATCATACATGCACATCTTTTTTAAACATGTAGATCATCTTTTCCCAGCTATGGTTTGCATTTTTAAAGGTTAAAACTATTAATGCCATATTAAGTCTTTTCTATTTCCCCATATAGTAATAGCTAGCATTTCCAGTGTCCCTTATTCATTTGTGTAGAACTGATTTTCCATCTGTTATCATTTTCCTTATGCCTAAAGAACTTTTTAAAACATGTAGTGCAGGTCTGCCAGTGACATATTCCCTGTTTTTGTTGTCTGAAAAAGTCTTACTTTCATTCTTATTTTTGGAAAATGCTTTTGCTGAATAAAGAATCCTTTTCTCCCCTTTATTTCAAAGATGGTCCCCCCAATATATTTTAGGTTGCCTTTTTTTTAGATTTTTGCCATAGGGTGTGTGTGCTTGCCAAAGAGAGACAGAAAGAGAAAATGAGACATGATCTCCTTCAGGAAATAGCCACGCTGCAATCCCTTCTCCTCCATTCTCCTCTCAGGATTTTTGTCACACAGGCCCACATACCTAGTGTGATTTTTCATGCCACCAGATCTGGCCCTCAAACTGCAGTCGAACACATGGGGATCCAGCCACCTTAACCACCATGCCACCTGCTGACCCCAGACTGCTTAGTTTCTAATCAGAAATACGCTATTTTAAAAAATCTTTATTCCTTTTATATTACTGCTTAAAAACTAGTTATTGAGGTTTTCTCCTTATTACTGCTTTTCAGCAACTTGCAATGTGACTCAAAGTGCTTTCTTTAGATATATTTTGCTTTGGATATTTTTTGACATTTTGGAATTATGGGATTATAATTTTCATCCAATTGGGAAATTTCCAGCATTCTTTTTTAAAATTCTTTTCAGCCCCTCTGCTCCCTGTGGGACTCCTATTATGCACATGTTCAACTATTGGTGGTGTCTCATAGGCCAGGTGCCTCTGTTCATTTTTTTCCCACTCTTTATTTTCTGCACTTTATTTTGAATAGTTTCTGAATATTGCTTCAAGTTCACTGATGTTTTCACCTGTAGTACTTATTACACTGTTAATTTCATCCAAAGTATTCAAGTATTTTTTTTTTTAAATCTTGAAATTATCTTTTGGCCTGTTTCATCTCCTATTTTTGTCCTCATTTTGTTGTTGTTTTCTGTTTTAGAATATGTGGAAGATATTTGCAACAGTTCTTATTTCCTTTTCAACTACTCTCAGAACTGCTGTAATTTCTGGGTATATTTCTATTGATTTCACCATGTTTATAAGTCATATTTTCCTATCTGAAATAAAATTTTTAAATTTGGGGGCCAGCAGGTGGCGTGGTAGTTACTGGACTCCTACATGATTGGTGGCAGTTCAAGTCCTGGACCTGGTGGCTTGCTTTCTTACTTTCTCTTTTTCTGTCTGTTTCTCTCTGGTGAAATTTTAAAAATTAATAATAACAAAATTAAATAGTTCTTTAAAAAAATTTAATTGAATGCTGGACATTGTGAATTTTCAGGTATTTGTTGGTGTATTTCATGGGATTCTTTTAAGTAGTGTTGAATAATTTTCTGGCATGAGTTTCAGTTCTTATCAGTTAGATCCTCTCAAAACTAGCTTAAGCATTGTTAGAACAAGTCCACAGAAACCTTTAGCATTGGGACAATTTAGCTTTATTACTAAAGCTATACCATTATCAGGATTCTACCCTGTGACCTGTGCACGTTGGATACTTCCACTCTGGCCTTGGGCGGACTCCAAGAAATGTTCTGTCTGTTCCTTTCACTGATGCTTTCCCTGGCTTCAGATAGTTTCCTCTTTTGCTTAGATAATCCAGAAAAAAATGAAAAAAGCAAAATGTGAGGGGACCCCTCAGTAGACCTACAATCTCTTTCTATGGCCCCACAACTTCTTGCACTGGGCACTCTGAATTCCAGCCTCTCCTTGGGTTCCATCTCTGTTCTGTGGCCTGTACACTGTCTGGAGAGAGAGAAGTGATGGAATTGTAGGGCCTATCTTGTTTATTTCCCTTCTCCCAGTTTATTTCACAGTCCTCTGCTGTCTGTTTCACATATTTAACAACTGTCTCTTCATATATTCTAATTTCTGGTGAGTCTAGGGAGAAACATGTATCGAATCCCTCCACTTTTACTAAGGCCAAGAGCAGATTTTTATGTTCTCTTTTTAAAGTTCCTGTAGACAGCAGAGATTCTGGTATGTTTATTTACTGACTTAGTTTAAGCTCCAGCTTTTATTTCAAGTTACAGCCATCACTACCTGGTCAGAAATTGCTGCTACTTGTATCTTAACCTCTAGAATTTGCTCAATGCTTTGATACAGTGGTCTGATACAGTCCTTTTCTCTAAGTGGCCTAATTATTACTCTGAACTAGAATCATTCAAAGCTGCCCATAAACACTGTGACACGGTCCTTATGACAGAATCCTTATGATCTTAGTCTAGTAGTATGACAGATCATCACAATGTTCCACGGCTTCCTTTTGAGTCCAAAAAGAGGCTAGGGGTACTGGCAGATTTCTCTTCCAGAACTGGACTGATCATCCTCATACAAGAGCCTCTCAAGAAGCATGCAGTAAAAGACTGTGTTATGTAATACTGGCCCGTGGGCCTAGAGTTCTTTCGAGCAGATGGCCAAAATAACTACCCCAAAGGGTCAACCGCATAAGATTGCTAGAGGAGGGAAGCAAATTATTTCTAGACTTGTATAAACAAACTCTTCCTTGTAACATTTTTTACTCATCTTCAGCCATTATATTCATGTCATTTTGCTTTACTTCTATTTTCCTTTCTTATTTCTTGAGCACTCTGCCCTGTTGTGGTGACTCCAGGCAAAAATGAAAAAAACAAAAACGAAAACAAGCATTTTTTTCTTCCACTTTTTCATTTTTTATCGTATCAGCTGAGGAAAATGTTTAACTTTATTTTTTCTCCATCTGTTTTAAGGTCCCCTGCCTGATATCCAGATGTGATTTATTATTTTGAACACTGAGGTGTTTCTGTGCAAATCAGCAATAAACACAAATCCTCTGAGATGAAAATCTTGTCTGAATTATTGTTAAGAGTCAGCTGATAAAGTCACTTTCCTGATTTTCCGACAATAGTACAAGTCCATTAAAAATGTACTTGCTGGGGCCAGCAGGTGGCATGGTGGCTGGGGTGCTGGACTCCCACATGGACAACTGTGGTTCAAGTCCTGGATCTGGCAAATTGCTTTTTCACTTTGCTCTCTTTCTGTCTCTCAACTGAGTATTTCCTGTAGCACATTTTAAAATAATAAGTATAAATAAAATTAAATCTTAAAAAATATATATATACTTGTTACATATTGAGTCCAGAAGTTACAGCCCCCCTCCCCCAACTTGCAGGTAGATGGTATGGGGCCCCCAAGGAAGGGTCACTATGATAGGACATGGACACATGCATGGAGTTGAGGTATAGACCTGTAAGACAGAGACAATTTCTAAGATGGAGCTACTCTGGTCAAGCTTTTAATAAAAATCGTTCACTATTCTCACTAGAAATCGAGTATTAGCTCTTCTTGCTCACACAGAGAACTGCTTACAAAGAGAGCTGCTTATAGCTTACTTGAATAAGGACAGATAAAATTAACATTTTTTCCATATCACTGCTACATTCTAAACGGAGTGTAGTCTTTCTTGCCCTAGAGACCAAGAGAGCAAAGGATCTTGAACAATAACTCACCACATGCTGTTGTTTGAGAAATGGGAACATGGGAACATGACATGCAGGCTTGCAACTGCAAGACAAGGGATTCTAAATAAGGTTACATTTTAGAAACACAAGGGAAAAAATGCATCAGAGAACAAGGCTTCATCTTAGACCTATAGGAAACATTTAAAAACTAGAAACTTTAAGGGCCACAGACCTCAGAAAAATATCTGCTGAATGTCAATTAACTGAGGTCTGACTGTCTCAAGTCTTGTGTTTTATAAGCCTACTCCCAAGTAGAAGAATGATGTGAATCACCTAACATATAACCCCCACAAGGAAATGCATGAACAAGTCCCTCCTTGTTAGGATAAAAATCCCTTGCTTCAGCTCCTCTTCACAACCCATTCCTGGGACCCCTCCCTGCTTGGAAGCTTGTTTCTCCTCTGTTCTCTTAATAAAGTTTGCTTTGCTCTCCCCTCCCTGTGATTCTGTCTCTAAGTCTTTGTAAGCAGGAGACAAGAACCTAGTCAGATTGTGGCTCCGGATTTGGCACTGGTGATGGGTCTGATCACCCTAACTTCCTATGAAAATATTATAAATATGAAATAACAATTTCATGATTATTTTGAACACAATTGACTTTTATGTACCTATTCTATTTGTGTATAAATTTTTTTGAGAAATAACACAAAAAGTTTTAAGTGTATTTGTTTTTTCAAAACTAACACCAGAAAGCATGTTCTCAAATGAGTAAGCATGTTTAAGTAACAAGAATAAATGTCAATGATGTTTGCACATTACCTAGAAAAACTATTTATTCTCCCATAAGATTTTTCAAATAAATGCCAGAGTCAGAAATCAGATATTACACATCATTTGTGGTAATTTTATGTGTATTTCTATTAATATTTCTGTAAGCTACATGTTTTTCATTTGTTTGTTAAGGCATAATTTACATATAGTAACACTCAACCATTTTAGCATTTCATTTTTACAATGAAACAGTCAGTAAAGAACAATAATCAACCCCAAATTCTCCCATGTGCCTTCATAATTAACCCTCTGTATAGCTCAGCCCCTAGAAATTATAGATATGTTTTTGTCCCTACAGACTTTTGTTTTTTAGAATGTCATATAAATGAAAGTAAGTAGCCTTTCAGGTCTGGTTCATATCACTCAGCACACTGCATTTGAAAGTCATCCATGCTGTTTGCCATTATCAGTTCTCTCCTTGTTACTGCTAAGTAATATTCCATTGATTGATTACATATTTGATTGTCAGAAAACTCATGATGCTTTTTTTCATAGAAAAACAGAAAAAATTCGTAATGACTTTTCCAATGACCCCGTATTTCCAACTTTGACATTTACATAAGCAGTGCAGTTTTCTTTTGAATAGTGTTTATATATCTTTTTTTCATCCATATTTTTTTCCCATCTAGATTGTTTGGTTAAAATGGGTTTCTTGGGGCCAGCAGGTGGTGTCATGGTTAAGGCACTAGACTTCTACATGGTTGACCACAGTTCCAGTCTCCAACGTGATGGCTTGAAAATTACACCAGACATGTGTAACTTTATTTTTTTCTTCCAGAACTGGACTGATCATCTTCATACAAGAGCCTCTCAAGAAGCATGCAGTGAAAGACCGTGTTATGTAATACTGGCCCATGGTTCTAGAGTTCGTTCTAGAAGATGGCCAAAATAACTACCCCAAAGGGTCAACCATGTAAGATTGCTAGAGGAAAAGGCATTGTGACATGGCCATCTACCCTGGGGGTTGATTTCTCACTTTTCCTCTTATTGTCTGTCTTCTCTCAGGTGAGCATATATACCCTATGGCAAAAACCTTAAAAAAATGATTTTCTTTTTTAAAAAATATATTTAATTTTATTCATTCATTTATTTTAATTTGACCAGAGAGACAGAGACAGAGAGATAGAAAGAAAATGAGAAAGCAAGCCACTAGGTCTGGGACTTGAACTGTGGTCAGCTATGTGGAGTGTCTAGCGCCTTAACCACCATGCTGCCTGCAGGTCCCATAATATGGGTTTCTTGAAGGCAGCATATCACTGGGTTTAATTTTCTTAAATTTGAGACAATCTCCATCATTTAATTGGCATGCTTAGATTCTTTGCAGTTAATGTAGTTACTGATATTGTTGGGTTAAAATATAGCATCTTGCTATATAGTTTATTTAAGTATTGTTCATTTCTTTTTCTTTTTGTTATCCCAGGGTGCGAGTGTGTATGTGTGTGTGTGACGGAGAAGGAGACGGAGAGAGAGAACCCCCCGACAGACAGAGCCTGGTCACACCACAATTTATTTTTCTCCAGTTCGTTATCCTGTGAGGATTTTGGGCACATGTGAATGCTAGCAGTGTTTTGTTTTTTTTTTTTTTTTTTTTTTTAAGATGGTTTTGCTATAGGGCACATGTGCTCGAAAGAGAGACAGAGAGAGACAGAGGGACAGAAAGCAAGAAATCACCCCCCAGGGGGGATGGCCACGCTGCAATCCCTTCTCCTTCATTCTCCTCTTGGGATCTTGGAGACACACACACACACACACATATACTCACACACTCACGCCTAGTATGAGTTTAAGCCACTGTGTCCGGGAGTCAAACTGTGGTTGACTACATAGGAATTCAGCAACATAGCCATTAGGGCAACTGCTGGTCCCAGCCAGCAGTGTGTTTTGAAGCCATTGGTGCTGGAATTCTAACCGTGTTCAACTTTGTGAAATCCAGCTTTCTTTGTGCAATGCCTCAGAGCTACACTATAGGACTGACCCTGCCTTCATCCCACTTTATTTTTTTTATTTCCTTTTAAGTTCACTCTGGGCCTGTTAACTAGTAGTTTTTTTTTAAGTTTATAATAACAATTGTTTCTACTGTCACATCTAGAGGTTCATATATGTTAATATAGTATATTAGGTTGTCGGGAAAGTCGTGACGTATTTCAATGTTTTTCTATGCAAACATACTTTATGACTTTTCCAACAACCTAATACTGTTAACTTTTTTTATCTGTTGTATTATTGTTGGTATATATTTTTCTTTTATACATAAACACACAGTACCTTGCTTTTATTTTTTTGGAACAGTTGATTATCTTTTAGGGCACTAAAGTATAAAACAACAAAGCATTTTATATTTACTTCTTTATGCCTTTTCATAATCTACATTTCTTTATGTAGATCCAATATTTCTTCCTTTAGTTATACCCTTACTTCCCTAAAAAAATGTAGTAGTTTCTGAAATGCAGATCTACTGGTAATAAATATTAACAATTTTGTTTGAAAAAGTCTTTATTTCTCATTCATTTTTGAAAACGTATTTCCCCTGGACATAGGCTTGTGGACTGACACTTTTTTTCCCAATATCTGAAGTTCGTTCCTTCCTTTTGCTCTTTCATCGCTTCCTCTAAGAGTTCTGCTACAATTGTGATCTTTATTTCTCTATAGGTACCTCCCCAACCCTTCTCCCACCTTCAAGACTTAGACTATCTTTTTTAAAAAGTAATTAAAATATGTGCCTAGGGAGCAGCAGTTGGTGTAATGGCTGTATCACTAGACTCCCATGTAGTCCCCTTGGTTTGAGTCCTGGACCTGGTGGCTTAAACTCACTCCGGGTACTTGTGTGTGTGTGTGCCCAAGATCCCCAGAGGAGATTGGAGGAGAAAGGAATGCAGCGTGGCCATCCCCCCAGGGGTGATTTCTCTCTCTCTCTTTCTCTCTCTCTCTCTGTCTTTCTGGTGAGCGCACGTGCCCTATAGCAAAAACCTCTCAAAAAAAAAAAAGTGTCTAAATTTTTTTTCCTTCAATTTTTTTTTTCCAAGTTGGAGTTTTCTGAGCATATAGGACCTGAATAAAAACATTTAAGTTTTCTTGCTGGTTACATACCCTATGAAGTAATAATATAGTATATCATCTTTAAAAGCAGAAAGAGCATTATCTCTTAGTACTAGCAGATATAAACACAGAAGACCTGGAAAGAAGGGAGCTGATGAGTAGAAAGTTAGACAATAAAAAGTACAGATGATTAAATCAACCAGGTTTCCGCTTGCAAAGTCTCAAAGATAGCAATACCACACAGAAAAATGGGGCTGGAAGGTGGCATAGTGGTTTAGGGCTCTGGACTCCCATGTGGCTGACCATGGATCGGGTCCTGGACCTGGCACCTTTCTCTCTTTCTCGCTCTGTCCTTCTCTGGTCCAACTGAAATAAATAAATCAATGAATAAATATAGCTAAATAAAATAATTCCTAAAAAAAAGAAAAATGAAGGTAGAAAGAAGAAAAAAAATATTTTTAAATTCTTCTGAGGCCTTAGTGTTCAGATTGAGACAAATTCTCAAGTAAATTTTCCTTAATTCAAAGAAGAATAATAAAAAAAGAATGCAGTTATATTTATGACCACTTGTTTCCTTATTTAGAACTTGACCTTGCTGTAAATTTTCTTAGGTTTTATCAGAAACCATTAAAAATCTTAAATGTAAAGTAGAATCACATGTGAAAGGGCTTAGCGGGAATAGCCACAGTAGAATATAGGATGGAATGTGACTTAAATAATAGAAAACTAAGTTAAATTATAATAATGTTTCTCCAGAGAAACAGAACCAATAGGATGAGTATATATACATAGGGAGATTTATTATAAAGAATTGACAAGTATTATTAGGAAGACTGGCAAGTTCAAAATCTCTTGGGCAGACTGGCAGGCATCAGTATTGCAGTCCAGGCCTGAATTTCTTCTGCTGGCAGAATTGCTTGCCTGGGGGAGTTAAGTCTTTGTATTCTAGCAGCCCTTCAACTGATTGAATAAGGCCCACCTACATTATGTAGGCAATCTGCTTTACTCAAAGTCTACTGATTTAATTGTTAATTTCATCCAGAAACACAGGAACATCCAGAGGAACGTAATATCTGAGCACTGTAGTTGACATAAAATTAACCATCACATTTTAACCCCTCTCTCCATGGCACCTATGTGACCCCTTAAACCACACTTAATCTCCAGGTAAAGACAATAGCAAGGTGATACATCTGCATAACAGGATTCAGCTATCCTGTACGCAACCAAAAAGTAACTCTCTTCTCAGACTAGGGTAAAAAGCCTTTGGGTAACATGTTCTTCCTAAAATTCCGTAACTAAAATACTATGAGGTAAAGTGAACAATAAATTGAAATACTATTCTATAAAGTCTATATGCTTTATATTACATGATAAGAGAAGGCAGCAATGCCTTATGATCAAATAAGGATACTTTACATATCTACTACCTCAAATATATACCTTAATAATTTGTCATTACTTTGTATTAGGAGCATTTAATGTTCTAGCTATTTTTCTTTTAAAGAATCATTTCATTTAGCTATCTTTCTTTCTTTCTTTTAATTTGACCAGAGAGGGAGGATGGGAGAGAGGGAAAAGAGAAGAGAGAAGAAAGAGAGAAAGAGAAAGTGAGAAAGCAAGGTGCTATGCCCAGGACTTGAACTGCCGTTGGCCATATGGGAATCCGGTACCCTTAACCACCATGCCATTTGTTGGCCCCTGTTCTAGCTATCTTGAAATATACAATAAATTATTAACTGTACTCATCCTAAAGAACATTAGAACCTAATCCTATCTAGTAATTTTACATAAACAGGAGGACATTTTAATTCAGTTTTGTACACGTCATTGACTTGGGTTGTGGCAATGTTCCTTTTTGAAATCCAAGTTAAAATGTATGAGTTAGTGTTTCATTTATGTTTTAAAAACATTTTAAATTATAATTTTATTTACTCATTCATTTTAATTTGACCAGAGAGAGACATAGAAAAAGAGAGGAAAGTGAGAAAGGAAGCCACCAGGTCCAGGACTTGAACTATGGTTGGCCATGTGGGAGTGTTCAGTGCCTTAACCACCATGCCACCTACTGGTCCCAGTGTTTCATCTTTTAAAAAATTATTTTTAATTCTATTTAGTCATATACTTATTTTATTTTGACCAGAGAAACAGAGTGAAAGTGAGAAAGCAAGCCACCAGGTCCAGGACTTGAATCATGGTTGGCCATATGGGAATGTCTAGCGCCTTAACCACCACACCACCTGCTGGGCCCTCCAGTGTTTCATTTCTATTTGAAGTATTTATGGGGAATTTTACCCCATATTTTTAAATATGGTATCATCCAGAAATCTATCATAATGACACGAATAATATGAAAATGACATCCAGAGGATGCACATAGAAGACCAGCCATGGAGCACCAGAGCTTCCTGGTCTCCTCCCCATGTCCTCCAAGTATGAAAGAAGTGATCTCCCCTTAAGACAGATATAGGACAATGACTATTTTTTAGTAAATTAAGATTGTTGATTCAATGATGTCTTTCATAATGTATTAGTCATTTATTCATTTAAACATTTTTATCCATCTATGACTCATTTATTGCCTCCCTACTGTGTTACTGACTATGGGCTGATGCTAATATGTCTTTAAAAAGAATTGACATCATTTCTCACACTTCAGTTGGTCCTAGATTTGCTAAATAAAATACAAGATGCCTAGTTAAAGTTGGATTTCAGATAAATAATACGTAATTTTTACTATAACTATTTCCCAGATATTTTCTTTTTTTAAAAAGTTACTTTAAAAAATTCTGATTAATTAATTTTAATTTGATCAGAGAGGGACGGAGTGAGTTGTGGGGGGAGGGAAAGAAGAAAGCAAGTTGCCAGGTCCAGGACTCAAACAGCAGTTGGCCGTGTGGGAGTCCAGCACCTTAGCCACTATGCATGCAACTTGCTGGCTCCACCAGATATTATTCTTAATGCAAAAATCTAACAACCCTAGTTGACCCAATGATTTAGGTTCTCAGCAGCTTTTAGAGAAGTACAATATTTTGAAATCAGGATAGCACAATGATTTACAGTTTAGACCAAACTAAATCTCAATTTCAGTTCCATTTTGGAATTTTTAGATTTGTGACCTTGACAGAAATTATTTTCCTTATATGTAATATAGAAAGAAAGATTTACTGCTAAGTGAAGCAAGCCAGACTATGAAAGAGAGGCATTGTATGTCCCTTTGCATACCAAATGTCTGCACTCTATGGCAGAATTTGAAATATAGGATAACAACATGGAGAGCAGCTGTGGATACCAGAGACAGTGTCGGAGGAGAGGGGGAAATGATGGAGGATGAAAGGGAGGAAATCAAGGAGAAAAAGACACAAAACATTTAAGAAACACTAAATGGAAAGTTATAATGTGAAGATAATATGTATGGTAATATCTTTGAGTCTATACAGTATGTTCTGGATGGGAAAATTCATTTTGTATGCTGTAATGAAATACAGTGAATTAATGTAAAAAAAGAAAAACCTAAACACTGAAAAAAATATT
Organism: Tupaia belangeri chinensis; assembly: GCF_000334495.1. Classification (NCBI taxonomy): domain Eukaryota; kingdom Metazoa; phylum Chordata; class Mammalia; order Scandentia; family Tupaiidae; genus Tupaia; species Tupaia belangeri. The sequence continues at coordinate 3,573,930 of NW_006205376.1, read as the reverse complement.
AAGGTTTTTGTAATGGTAAAGTAAGATAATATATAACGTGCTCATCACAGTGACTGCATTCAACAGTTTATGGTTTTGATTCTTTTAGGTTCATGGTTTGAACTGCTGAAACACACGAACACATGAATAAAACAGCAAGTTGAACTTGTTCTTGACGGTCATATTCTTTTCCCCTGCATTCATTCTATGGTCTCCCTCAGCCATCTCATTCCTTCAGTGGTCATCCCTCTACGACTTACTGGCAATTTTGGTGTAAGGTTTTTCAACTCTATATTGGATGTCTCTGGGATTTTTTAAACAAAGATTTTAGACAAGTAGTATCTAAACTTTGCCTTCCATGTTAGCTCACAAGAACCTGCTTCTTACAGTCAATCACTCTCCTTTAGTATTTCATATTCTAGTAGGACTAATTGGTCAATAGTACATGGCCTCTGCTTCCAGCATTGTTCCTTCGAGGACGTATCCACGTGCTCAGTTGGAATTTCTCTCACCACTGAACTCCCGTGTGTTTGCATCCTTCTTGCTAAAGCTCGTTACCTTGATCTATAGTTATCAATGTTTCTGTGTCTCCACCCAGCCTATGAGCTCACTACGGGGAAGGACCTGTTGATTTATTTCTTTTGCCCAGGAAGAAGCTAACAGAGTGTCTTGTATATTGTAGGTACCAATAGTTGTTCATTAATGGATAAGTGGCTACGTGATAACAGGCAGATAATTGAGATACCAGATCTGGGAATTCAGTTTTGAAGTTAAAAGCCAATGATTTTAGTAAAGTGTGAATATTATTATTATCTGTAACACCTCTTTTTTTTCCCCTCTTTTTTGAGTTGCAGTATAAAAGCTGACAATGTCCTGAACTGAAGACATTGACTCCCCTGAGATAAAGAGAAGATTTAGAACTTTATTCCTTTTAAGACTGAATAGAAACGAAGGAAACAATGTTGGAGGGTGGGGTCAAGGGAGAAGACCTGGATCCCATGGCACCTGCTACATAGTTTGTCATTGAATTTTCACCTCTTAATTCTTTGAGGTTCCACAGAACCAAATATTTCTGTGGATGAGATCAATGTGGCATCAAAGAATGCCCCCCTGCTTTCCGCTGGGATGCAGGCTCCTTTCTGTATTGGCCGTCTCCTTCATTACACTGGTTGTTACAGATAGGAAAGGCAAGACTTAATCCTCCATTTCCTTACTCATGATTCCCAGAAGGTTATGTTCATGTCAGCATTACGAACCTTTTTCTCTGCTGCAGAACTTATAAAATCACTTTTTACAGATAAAGTAAAAATATTCTTTCCAACAGGGATTACCAGTTGCCAATTTGAATTTTACTTAATTTTTGTGTCCTTTGGTTTCCGTAGCAACGAGCACTTTGATGCAGATCCTATCGTTACCAAAACCTTCATTTATAGAAGGAACTTTTTTTTATTGAAAAACTAGAACATTTTCCTTAACAATTCAAATTCATTAATTTAATAGAATCATGAGCTTAAAATAGAGCTGAAGAATTAACTCTACCACAACGCAACTATAAATGATTAGGAATATATTATTATTGAGCTTAAAATAGAACTGAAGAATTAACTCTAACACAATGCAACTATAAATAATTAGGAATATATTATTATTGATTATTTTTCTTCATCATTTTGAAGTTTAAAATGATTCCCTTTACAGCACAATTTAGTTGGGAGAGTGAGGAGAAAAACTCACTCTCATCTACCATGTCATAACTTGATGCTGGGATTGCATTTATAGGACACATGAATATATCTCTATATAACTTAAAAGAAATTTGTCTTGGGGCCGACAGGTGGCATGATGGTTAAGGGTACTGGACTCCCACATGGCTGACCATGGTTCAAGTCCCAGACCTAGCGGTTTGCTTTCACACTCTCCCTCACCTCCTTCTCTCTCTGTCCCTCTCTGGTCAAATTTAAATAAATAAAAAATAAAGTTCAATTAAATAATAAAATAGTTAAAAAAAAAGAAATTTGTCTTAAAATCATAAAGAAATGAATCCAGAGAATTTTCTTTGAAGGTCATCTCATTCAGTCATATTGCCTTTTTTTTAAAAAACGAATATTTATTTCCATTTGTTATTGTTATTTTTTTCTTTATTTGATGAGAGAGAGACAGAGAGAGAGAGAGAAAGGGAAAGTGAGAAAGCAAGCCACCAGGTCCAGGACTTGAACCATGGTTGCCCATGTGGGAATCCAGCGCTCTTATCCATCACACCACCTGCTGGCCCCAGTCATATTGCTTTATAGCTATAAATACCAAGTCTCAGGAATACAAAGAAATCTTGTCTAATTAGTGCATTATTGAAATAAGACTAGAATTGAAGCCTTCAATTTTTTAAAAGAGATTTTTACTGTAGAGCACATACAACTTGTCAGTGAGAATTCCCGGGTGGGGGGGGTGGCCAAGTGCAATCTCTCTTCTCCATTCTCTTGGGATCTCACGCATGCACACATGCCCTGTTTGTTTCCAGTGGCCAGGACTTGAAACTTATTGGCCATGTGGGAGTCCAACACCTTAGCCACTATGCCGTCTGCTGGCCCCGAAGCCTCCTAATTTTAACATTGAAAAAACTTCCACTGTGGCTTAACCTGCTGAATGACCCTGTGGAGAATGTCATTGATGATTGAATACAGGTGTGTTGTTTTAGCCCCTAGTTACTGCCCAACTTCCTTTGGTTAAGTGGAGCTTGAGTCGTGTTTGTATTGGGTGTTCATATGCTGTCACATTCAAGAGCATATCTGTAATAAGGCTCATCACCAGTGTTACCTCATGTACACCCCATTGTCTGTATCAGAACAAAAACACAGAAAACCCTTTATAGGATCATTTTTAGACTCTCAGTATAATAAATACTGTTCAAAGTTGATATTTGACAAAAATGAAAGGTTTAACAATGGTTTCTGCAGGTCAGCAGGTGCCTGGTGATTAAGCTGTTGAACTCCCACATGGGCAACTGTGGTTTGAGTGCAAGACCTGGATGTTTGCTTTTTCTCTGTCTGGTGAGCTCATGTGACCTGTAGCAAATTAATAAATAGTAATGATTATAAATAAAATTAAATGCCCTTTAAAAAAGAAAAAGGTTTCTGCAGGCCAGCAGGTAGTATGGTGGTTAAGGTGTTGATTTTGCACATGGTTGACCACAGTTTGAATTCCAGACACAGTGGCTTAAAAATCACACTGGGCATGTGTGTGTGAGCATGCCCTAAATCCCTAGATGAGAATAGAGGTGAAGAGATTGTAATATGGCCATCCTTCCCTCTCTCCCCTCCTCCCCTCAAAAGAGATGATTTCTCACTTTTCCTTTCTGTCTGTCTCTGATGAATGCACATGCCCTATGGCAAAAACCTTAAAAAAAATGGTTTCGATACATTACCAACTTTTAAAATAGGTCAGCATTAAAGTATTTTGCAATTGTTTTAAATAAATCTTGGATTTCAAAACCTAGCCTCGCTTAAGAAAAACCGAGTAGAACTTTTCTGATTAATTTCTTAGGAGTTTCATTAATATATTTAAGAGTCAAAATAGTACATAATATAATACTTTTTATCTCCTTTGAGGCAAAATGGAATACTACAATTGCTATTTCTCTATCTTTGCATTATAATTCATATAATTAGTGGCTAAATGGCATGTTTTTAATTAAATATCAAGAAGCGATAAGCTCAGACTTCAGAAGGTCCAGAGAGAAAGCACAAGAACCCTTTCAATAATCTGGAAAAGAATGAAACAAGTGTTAACATCTACATGTATTCATATTTTTAAAAATGGCTTAAAATCCATACTAATTATCTGTCTCACAGTTTAATAATTTTGGGATTGGATTTCAAGGGGGAAATGTTAGTACTAGAAACAGACAGAATGAGGTATGGTAAGAATGCTCACAAGCTGCACTTTCCCTGCTTGAGGAAGCTTTCCCTGACCTGGTACCCTTGCCGCAAAGACGGAATATTCCCAAGACACATGTGATTTTGCTTCCAGGCAAAACTGATCTCTAAGGGTGCAGGCACCTGCCCTTATCCATCTACGTATGTCTGGGAAGAGCTACAGGATGAAAAGATGAGTATCAGAGGACTTGTTCTTTCTGCTAAGAAAAGGTTATCAGTCATTTTCTCCACATTGCTTGACTTGTATTCAGTATTCCTGGATATTGTGGCCTATTAGCAAATATTTCCTTTGGAAGATGAAATTCTCTAGCTCCTACACTGGAACCATGGCTTCTCCCAGGTGAGAGACTAGACTTTGGAAAGCAATAGAGGAAATTGTGTGAGTGACAGCTTAGTACTCGCAGCCAACATACACGGGTTTTCTTCCCACCCCCTTCAGATTTCTCCTTTTCTCTTAAGTGGTTGTGTCCATCAGAGAAGCCATGAAACAGTGGACATTTCCACTCTATCCTGATCCTGGAGTGAGGTATGGTCATGCGGCTAGGTTTGTCTAATTGCAATTGCATGTTGGTTGAAGTAACATGTGCTGCTCAATAGACCTGGTCCCCAAGATTATTTTATTTTTTGAAGCATATTATTATTATTACTATATTATTACTATTATTTGTGGCAGAGATTGTGTGAGCATGAGGGCGAGTATACCTCCCCACCCTCTAAGAACGATTGTGTGACAATCTTTTCTCCTCCATCTCTCCCTCTTTTTGGGATTTTGGGCACACACATGTGCCTGGCATGTTTCTTAAGCCACTGGTTTGAGACTCTAACCACATAGTCCACCATGTGTGATTGAGCCTCCTTAACTACCGTGCCACAGACTGGCCCCTGCAGTATTTCTAATGAAAGATAATTTCACTTTTTTCCCTTGGCCATCGCCCTAGGAAATTTTGGATTTTAATATATTAAATATATTGAAGGTACACAGGCTTTGTCAGCCTGGGTTGCTGAATGACTGTGGAGACAGTGCCCAGTTGCCTTACCGGAAATTGCTGTGGATTGTTTGCAAAATAAACTTCTATAGTTTTGAACTATAAATGGAAAGATGTTCACCTACGACACTAGGAGATATGAAACTGCTTCATTGCCGCTAGTTATAAATAATGGCATGGTAAAGCAGATCAGGGATGAACTCCTGGAGAGAAGACCCTTACTGAACTGAATTGACTCATCAACAATGGGCATTGTTTTAATTTCAACACAGACATATGGAATTATTTGCCCTCATCAAGATTGCTGGCTTTCATGCTTTATTATCACAGGTACCATGAATGCCCACCCCTTTTCTAGAATTCAGAATCCTGTGACTTTTTTCCTTGGATGAACTATTCAGGAAATTACTTCATTGGCATGTGATTTCTGGCCTGATACCTCAAGAGACCCAGTTTTAGGTATGGTTATTTTAAGTCCATTTGTTTGTGTATAATTCTAGTAAGCTTTACTTTACTTTTTAAAAAATTTTGCTTTGTAGAGAACTCATTTTTATATTTATTTTTTTTATACGTTCAATCACTGTATATTATTATAGCTTATAGTCTAGTTAAAGATATTATCGTACATATTACTATCAACAGATAATTTTCCATTTTTGTGTCCCTGAAGTGTTTTGCTTCTATCTTTTTATAGTTCTGGTAATCTGTTTTATTTGTCTACAGTCAGACAATTTTGGGGTGATTTAAGATAAACCCTAATACAAAGAACTATTACTATCTCATCAGGAGATGTGAGGGAAATACTATTCTAAGTGCTAATTCCTTCTCTGTATGTAATCAGCGTAGAGTGGTGGGCAGAAGTCTATGTTTGAATCCTTGCTTCATCATTTCTAATGACCTTGAATAAGCTATTTGATGTTTCTAAGCCTTGGTTTTCTTCTTTGTAGAGAGAGATAATACCACTACTTCACTAGGTTATACTAAGGATTAAAAGAGCACCATACTCAAGAGTCAAAGTAGCCCTAGTAGGTGTTCAAAATATTGTTCTTTCTTCATTTTCTCAATATCCTGTTCAAAAGTTTTGTTTGCTTGTTTTCTTTTTAAATAAAGGTTGATCTTTTCTTTTCAAAGGTAAATCTTGACTGACACAGGTATTAACTTCAGGGCTTATGTTTAAAACAGGATTTATTTCTTTTGTTTTTTAACAGTCACGTGGTGTTTTTTTGTTAATTTGGCACTTAGTACCTTCATTAGAAAATTGATTTTTTTCCTACCTATTTTGCACAAATGATGAATTCTGTACTATCTAGTCTTGCATGTAGATTTGATGAACATGAATGCTCATCATTTAAGCAAGTCATGAATTTTACTAGATGTAAGACTATTTGGAGATCAGCCACCGATGTTATGTATTTAATAGTGGGCTTATGGTGCAACTCTTCAAAATTTGCTTTAACAAAAGAAAGTGTAGCATACACTGTTGATTATCCACCCAATAGCATACCTTGTTCCCTTGGAAAGAGAACGCCATTTTGAGTGCCAATGTGATACTCTCATGCTTCTCTCAATGACTGAGGGAAGAACATCTGACCCTGTTCTGGTCAGTAATTTGTAAGAAAAAAACATGATATGTGCTTCTCAGAAATATTTTCTTCCCCATCAAAAAGGCATAAACTGGGGACCAGCAGTTAGCATAATGGCTATGTTGCTGGACTCCCATGTAGTCAACCGTGGTTTGAGTCCTGGACCACGGTGGCTTAAGCTCACACTGGGCGTGTGTGCGTGTGTGCCCAAGATCCCAAGAGGAGAATGGAGGAGAAGGGATTGCAGCGTGGCCATCCCCCCTGGGGGGTGATTTCTCACTTTCTGTCTCTCTCTGTCTCTCTGGAGAGCGCACACATCCTATAGCAAAAACCTCTCAAAAAAAAAAAAAAAAGGCATAAACTGTGCAAGAAAAAGTCCTTTGTCTTTGCTTTGTCCTTCCTAGCTGCGATGCTGTGATTGGAGGATTGGTTTTATTTTTTTATCTTCAGATGCCATTTTGCTAGCATAGGCAATAGTCAACAAGATTAAAGATAGCTGAGTAGAAAGAAAAGGCAGTGTTTCTTTGAGCCATAAAGTCACTTCTAGAACCAACAACCTCTGGAGTTCCAAGCATCTTTGGTCTATTTTCTCTCAATACCAAAATACTAAAAGCAGCACAAACTGATATGGCATAAATGATAGAAATGTTTATAAGACCTTCTAGAGATTTAAGATGAGGCGGCATTCTGTTTAAGTGTATTTGTATTTAACTGACCATGGTAACAATTTTGGAAAGTTCACTAATACATATTTTTTTTTTTTGAGAGGTTTTTGCTATAGGGCACATGCGCTTGCCAGACAGAGAGAGACAGAGAGACAGAAAGCGAGAAATCACCTCCCAGAGGGGATGGTCATGCCACAATCCCTTCTCCTCCATTCTCCTCTCGGGATCTTGGGCACGCATGCACACGCGCCCGGCGTAAATTCTAAACCACCGGGTCCAGGACGCGAACCGCAGTCAACTACGTGGGAATCCAGCAGCATAGCCATTATACTAACTGCTGGTTCCCTCACTAATATTTTTCACTTTTCTGCCCTTTACTCAGGACACATACTTATGCTATTCATGTTCTATTAACTGCATTCAAATAGACATTTTCCTATTTTGGAAATGTTATTGGACCTTATTTGAAAGCATATTTAAATGATAAGCCCTCAAGTAATATCGTATGTAGGTGTTGTAGATCTTTTATATGTACACAAGAGACACTTTTATATGCATGTTTTAGTCTCTCAGATGGCAACACTGAATAATTACCTTCTAAAAATGTTGTGGAAAAAAAGCCAAGTTTACATGTTTATATTGTCTTTTGCTTATTCATAATTTGTATTAGTTAGAAAAGAAATTAAAATTAAAAGTTTATATTTTATCTTGAAAGAAGACTTTTTGAATAAAACATCTGAATTTAAATAGCCACCTATTTTAAAATGTTATGATTTTCTTTATTTTAAATAAAAGCAACATATAAACCTCGCATGGCCAGGTTAACCATAAAAAAAAACAAAAGACACAAATTATAATTATCGATATTAAGAAACTCACTACTATGGATCTCACTGGCATTCAAAGAATCATAATGAAATATTATGAACAACTCTGTGCCCCCAAATGTGATAACTTAGATAAATTGGACTGATTCCTTAAAAACAATATAAGAGTAGTGAGTATAAGTCACCTGAATGTACACAATTATTCCAAAGCACATAGTAATGCACTGATGTGTTCCTCCTGTAAGATTCCATGCCTAACTAGCAAAGGTTGCCATGGACACCCATTTGTGTTAACATAGCATTTCAGTTTATGAGGTGAATATAATAGGCCTCATGTAGTTTATTTCCTTTTATGACTTTTCTTACCTGTGCTCGGCTGTGTTTTACATACTTAGGTATGCAGCATTGTGTACATACGTAAGATTATATATATAATTTTACTGGCCATTTGTAAGTGACTTAATGAAGTCCTTCGGGGCAAAGTCTTTGCACAGTTACTGTTGGAGAGATGTTGGCAGACTCTTCAATACTGGATGTTGCTCTTGGTACTTAGTGTAAGTCTACAGTGGACTAGTTAACATGGTAATACTAATAATAGAGAACTTAAAATATAACAGTCTAATGTCACTGATTATTTATAATTATAGTTTGATTTTTTTTTTCTCCCCATCACCATTATATATCCATGGTTTCTTGTGATTTTGGGAACATCAAAAGAGCCCTCCCAGTGTTTTAAATGTTTTGTGATATCATTTCTGAAAATGTCCAGCAAAGCATAGATATATCTATGGAATTTGTATTTAAATTATCTTCATGCTGCTAACATTTCTCTTTAAGTCAGAATATCAATATATAGTAAGTAGGGACAGTTAGCAAATTCATTATGTTTCTTCTAGTCCTGGAGTCTCAAGTTACTTTAAAATTTTTTTGGTCAAGATTCTTACCATAAATTCAAGGTGTAGGTAAATGAAAATGAAAATAAAGCTCACTAACTGCAGTTTTACTCAGCTTTGTCTATGGGACAGGTTGGTTTGTTTGTTTAATCATATCTATATTACATTTAAGGTTTTTTTTTTTCCCATAGGGCCCATGTGCTCACCAGAGAGAGAGAAAGAGACAGACAGATAGACAGATAGATAGAAAATGAGAAATCACACCGTAGGGGATGGTCACACTACAATCCCTTCTCCATTCTCCTCTTGGGATTTTGGATATGCATGCACATATGCCCAGCATGATTTTCAGACCACAGGGTCCTAGAGTTGAATTAGGTTGGACACATGGAAGTCCAGCACCTTAACTACCACACCAAATGCTGATGCCCCACCCTCCAGTCTATTTTAAGTAGCCTCAATGAGGAGCCAGGCGATAAGGCAGTGACAGGACAGCTGAACCCACACTGGAAGTTTCCTAGAAACTTTTGAGCGTGTCAGCGTGTGCATGTGTGTTTGTGACTCTGGCTGACTGGGACTGGAAGTGGATCCCACATGGCTGCCTCTCTCTGTCTCACTCATAATAATAATAATAATAATAATAATAATAATTTAAAAAACAGACTGGTGAGCTTTGTAGACATGGGCTCTAGTAAGGTTTGTGTATGTTTGGTAATAAGTCATTTATCCATTGTAGCCACAGGAACCAAGTTTGCCTTTACATTAATATGAGGTATGAATGAGAGGGAAAGGATAAGATTATTTTCAAGGTTTGGGAATGAGTAAGTTAGTTGCAATACTGTGATCTTGGATGAACAACAGAACAGGGATTAGGGTTGATCAAGATTTTGAAGGAATTGGGATCAGCAGATGGCATAATGATTATGGCACTGGACTCTCATCTAGTTGACTGAGGTTCAAATCCTAGACCTGGCGTGTGTGCATGTGTGCCCAAAATCCCGAAAGGAAAATGGAAGAGAAGGGATTGTGGCATGGCCATCCCCTCTGGGGGTGATTTCTCACTTTCTGTTTCTCTGTCTGTCTTTCTGGCAAGCGCACACACCCTATAGCAAAAACCTCTTCAAAAAACAAAACAAAAAAAGAATTTAGAGGAAGAAGGTAAGTTTAATTTTAAATGTATCTCACTGGAGCAGTAATTCTCAGAGTGTGGGCCCTGAACCAGCAGCATTAGCATCAGGTAGGAACTTTGTATAAATGGATTTTCAGGGTCTGTGCCAGCCTTACTGAATCATACATTCGGGATGTTTCACCAGCTCAGGGAGTGGGGAGTGTTTCTGAGGAATATTCCTGAGGTGGAGAACCACTGTGTTAGAAAACTCTGTGCCTCAGCCAGGGCAGATATCTGGGGGTAAGTGGGAAATAAAGGTTCAGAGTTCCATGGTGGCCTTAGGTGGGGAGTTTTGGAATGAGCAGCACAAGGGGAATAGCAGAAGCCAAAGAGGCAGGTGAGATCGCCTATGGAGAGTATCAGGGATAGGGACAGTGTGACAAGAATAGTCCTCTAAAGACAGCAGTAAAGGAGAACAAAGGTGAAGTTAGGCCAGCCCCAGAGCTGCAGCCCCTGTCCAACTCTCTTTTTTTAATTATATAATAACTTTTCCAATCTTAACACAGCCTTAACCCCCAGGCCTAGAATCTAGGAACCTACAAATAAAGTAACGGAAAGAACATATTTGTAAGAAAAGTTATTTTTATTTTTTCATCCTAGAAAATTAGATGGCTAGATTGGTAAGGGAAAAAGGAGAACTGTTCTAGATGAGACAATTTTCTGGCCACATAGCCTAGAAGAATATTTACTTTAAACAATAAACTAGTAAGTTTTTGTAGATACGTATACAATATATTAAGAAATACGTGTTTTCTGGGTTATTGGAAGTAGCCTCACTGGCTTGTTCTATTGTTATTTACATTAGTCGTTCTCAAACGTTATAGGAATCACCTGGAGATTTTATTAAAATCAAGATTCTGCAGGTGTAGCAAACTCTCAGGTGATCCTGATGCTGCTAGTCCATGGACCACACTTTGGCAAAGCTTCAGATAAGGTGGACTAACTGACATACATTGATTCAATGGACTGTTTTCAAGTCCTTAAAAGGGATTGATAGCAGAAGTAGAAAAATCTATAAGATAAGCTGTTTAAATTTTAAAAAAGCAAAACAAAGAATTGTCTATATTACAATACTTTTTCAAGCACATACACACACACAAATTCCTGGATAAATATGTAAGAAACTTAATTACACTACATTTGAGGAAGGGCGGTGAGGGCCTAGAGAAAGAGGAACACTTTCTTTTACTGTGTATTACTTAACATTTACTTTAATCAAGAAATGTTTAAAATATGCAGAGAAGGATAGAGTACATTATTAGAAAAATGAACCAGTGCAGCCACACTGACATGTAACAAGACGCTGTGCTCTGTGAGCTGGGACCACATTGGATCCCTGGGTTCAGTTTCCGGTCCAACCTCTAGGCCAGGTGCTGCAGATGTGCCTATAATTCCAGCGACTTGAAAGGCCGAGACAGGAGGATTGGGATGTGACAAAACCTTGTCTTAAGAAAGAAAATGAACCTCCCAAATATGTTTTCTGCCATATTTGTTTTAATCTTTCTTTTCCTTAATGTATTATGATGAAACAATTGAGGCTGTTTCTTAATATATTACAGTGAGACAATTTAAGTTCGTTTTTACTCTTTTATTATCTCAATTCCCTGAGCTACCAGCACCCTGAGGTTGGTATGAATGTTTCTCATCTATATTTGTATAGGTTAATTATACATTAAATCTTAAAATATGTAGTGTTGCTTTAAAATTTTACAGAAATGAGGATATAGGGACATATACTTATTTTTCCATTGTTTGCCTCATGTGTGTTTTACTCTTCTGATTCAAAACTAACAAAGTCAAAACTGAAATGAACTGATTCTATCAAAGCCTTGTGATAGTTGTATTATAGAAAATGCACTTGGTCAGAAATCAGGAGTGTTACATCTTTAAGGTAAATCACCACTAAGCAGCTTGTGATGTTGGGTGAGTCACTTGACCTCTCTGGGCCACAGACTTCGACTGTGTAAGTTAGATGCTCCTTGGTCACTGTAGCTTCTGACAACCTAGTTATGAAATATTTTAGTACATACTTTCTCTGTCCTCACTTTACAACTGACCAAGACCTCAAATTCTCTTTCAGATTCCAGGAAAACAGCACTATGTACTATATTTTTTGATACTTGAGTGTTGTTTTGGCCTTTATGATAGTAGATTTAGGCTGAAGACCTGTCCTCTGGCTTGATCTCAGGCAGATGACACTCAGATCATCAAGGAAGAGAGGTTAAATGTGAGTAACAAATTTACCAGTCAAAAGTGCTGGCAGATGGTTTCCAGTCTACCCTCTCTGTTCAGTGTTCATAAATGAAGTGGTCTTTTTTTTTTTCCATTGAGCTATGACATATTTCAAAAATGGCAGTGTACACTTTGCCTATCACTGGTTGTATTCTCATCAATGTAATTTTTTTCTTTTGGCTTTGCATTTTGGAGTGTGAGATGGTAGAGGATGCATCAGGTCGAGGAGAGTCTCATACCAGCCTTGGCTAGACAGGTGGGAGGACAAACAAGAGCATCAGTGCTAGCTTCTCCCCGCATCGTCAGCCTTCATTTCAAAAGGAGAACACAGAAATGTGCAGTCACCATTATGGCTTCTAGAAGGGAGCTAGACGAACGTTTCAGAGGTCAGCTTAGATCTTGAAAAAATACTGATATAATTTATTACGCAATAAAAAGCAGGTCTATATTAAATGCTGTCTAGAATATCAGCTAAAGAAAGAGGATGTTTTATGATGTCTTTGCCAGCAAGAACCATGAAGACTTAGACTTCCATTCAAAATAAAATGTAAGATTCATAGTGTATAAATTTTCTTGGATGAAAGACTTAGTAGTAATAACCATTTTTCAGAAGTACAGTACATCTGTCAAAACACTGGCCAACCACTTGGAAATAAATGTCAATGTAATGCTGACAGTTAATTTTACTTTCCCTGCTTTGATATAAAGGAAATAAAAAACAGTGTTATTAGTGATTAATTTCAATAAAACAAATTACTCTCAAATTTAGCTGCTTAAAAAAACAAGCATTTATTACTAAACACTGTTTCTGAACATCAGGAATCAGAGAGAAGCTTCTGGGGGTCTGACTCAGCATTTCCCATGACGTTATAGAGGAGATGTTGGCCAGGACATCAGGCATCCAGGCTTACCTGGTATTGGAAGATTGACTTCCACAATGGCTCATTTACTACATGCTATGCTCTATTCATAGACTTTGGTCACTAAGGGGACTAGCAGGTGGCGTGATGGTTAAGCGTGCTGAGCTCCCACATGGTCGAACTAGGTTCGAGTCCCAGACCTGGCAGCTTGCTTTGCGGCTTGTGCTCTCTCTCTCTCTCTCACTCTCGTTGTCCCCCTGCGGTTAAATTAAAAAATAAATAAATAAATAAATAAAGTTAAATTAAAAAAGAAAAAGAATTTAGTAACTAAGAACAACCAATACTCATAGGGAGGTGAGTTTAACTACACCTATTGAAAGGAGCTTCAAAGAGCTTGTGGACATATTTTATTTTCGTATTCATGTATTTATATCTTCCATGAAAGAAGAGGCAAGCAGAGAGATAGATACATGGGAGGCACCCCAACCGGGTCCTCAAGTTCAGTTCCGGACTTGGGAGGCCTGGATTTGGGGCACATGTGCACACACTTGACATATATAGGGAGGTTCCAGGATGCAAACCCAGGACCTTCCCATTTAGGTCCCTTACTTAGCATCATCACTGCACCACCATCCTGGCCTGGACATATTTTTAAAATACCATAATAGTCAAATTAATTGGAGAGGTCTCAAGATTTTAAAATATATTATAAAATTACAAGAAAGCCTGGAACTCGGAAGGAATTTTGTTAAGTAGTCCTTCAATCTACAACAATTTCCAAATAAATTCACTGACAATAACTAATTCTGATTTAATACTACATGTAACAGTATTCCCATCATCTATTTTATGCTTGGCACAGTTGTGGAATATAAATCCTCTCATGACGTAAGTGTCATCAAAACTAAAATGCCATGAATGTAACATACATTCTCATTTTATGTACCATTAAGAAAGGGAGAAAAATGCCAAATAAACCATCTAGTGATGCTGTATTTGTTAGAATTTATACTTATTTGAAATGCAGGTTTAAGTTTATTTAAACTTGAGGGAGTTCCATTTATCACTTTTTGCACACATAAAAAGGAAAATCTAAGTGAAAAAAGGTGTTCCTAAAACGTTTTCACATTCGGAGTTCAAATCTTCTGAATCATTGACAATTCAAAATTATAATACTCTTTTTTTCACATAGTAATGTCAGGAGAGTTGAATAGTGTCCATTCTCTCCTTCATGGTATTTTTTTAACTGTTACTTAAGCTACTTTCAACTAGATAACTAACACCCAGCTTCACAGGATGTATAATGGAAAGAGCTCTAAAATTTTAATAACTTATTCCTTAATTACCTTTTTATAAAAATCTCTCTCTCTGCTATGTTCTAAAATGAGGGCCAGAATGCTGCAGTGTTTCCAAGGGGTACTTGAAACAGCTTTGCCAAGATACCATTTCCTTCTCCTGGGAGGAAGTAGACCACTTATGTGTAGGCACTGTTAGGCCAGTGGTAACAGCTATTGAGAAGGGTACATGGAGAACCTATGTCAAAGCACGAGTTCCCAGGGGTACTGTGCAGCTTCAGCTCAGGCGCCTAGGGCTAGAGTGCTGCAGTGATTGGGAAGGACAGATGGTGCAACTCCATCAAGGCACGGTTTCCCCAGAAAGGAGGAGTACCATCAGCCTGGGTCCTGAAGAGCAGGGCACAGCAACAACTGGGAGGACAGCTGGAGCAGCTCCATAGCAGCTTGACCCACAGAGTGGGGTGTAGTTGCAGCTCAGCTAAGGGATTGCAGTGTTCACAGTATCTCATCCCCAGAACAAGAGACATTCCAGCAGTAATTCCAGTTTCGAGATGGCGTAAGAGTAGCAGTGTGGGCTACTGCCGATGAGGCGTGGTGTCCGCTCCTTTGGGGGAGAGCTCCATTGTGTGACCACAGGCAGCTCCCTCTGCTGGGCTTAGTGTCTGTGTGAATTGTTATCATTCAGTAAATTACGATTCCGCAGGTTACAAGCTCTCAAAATGAAATTACTAGTAACATAATTTTAATTCAATTGACATCCATATTTCCTTGATCCAATGTTAGAATTGTCTAGCCTTTTTCCACAAAGCAATGATTTCATATGACACATTTCTTATTATTTATTGCCATGTATTGATTACTTTTGCTATTAAAATATAACTTCTTGAGGCCTTCCATTGTTGATTGTACTTGCATGTAACCAAGTTTCCTCCTCCTGGTATTCTCCAGGTGTGTGGTTAGGTATTTTCAGCAATTAGAATTTATGGTTTCTGTTTATATGTCATTGTCATGGTTAATTTTAAGTGTCATCTTGACTGGGACACAGGGTACCCAAATATTTGGTCAAACGTTATTCTAGGTATTTCTATGAGGGTGTTTTTTGATGAAGTTAACATTAAATGAATAACATTTAAATTGAGTAAAGCAGATTGCCTTTAATGTGGATGGGGTTCATCCAGTCAGTTGAATAGAACAAAGGACTGACCCTCCCTCTAGTAAGAATTTTTTCTACCTGATTGCTTTCAAATTGGGCCATCAGGTTCTTCTTGTCTGCAAATTCTAACTGGAACAGTGCTTATCCTGAGTCTTGAACGTCCTGCCTTCAGATTAGCCCTACGCTGTTGGTTTTCCTAGTTCTCTAGATTTTGGACTTGGACTAGAACTACACCATCTGGATTTCCAGGTTACTAACTCACCTGCAGCTCTTAGGACTTGTCAGTATTTGTAATTACGTGAGACAGTTCCTTCTAGTCTCTTTCCAAATATGTGTACAGGCGCATACACACACACACACACACACATATTTGTCTGAAGCTTCTGACAATACCCCTTAAATGGCCAATTCTGCCATGAATGGACATTTACATGCCTCTTTTCTAGATAGTTGAGTTAAAGGGGTATGTCTTAAATTTGTTGCTTCTTGCTTAAAGGGTTGTATTCCAGGTCTCATGTATGCAGGTGGCCGGCGTCATTTAGAAGAAGTCATAATTTCAGCCTCGAACAGTTATAATATGTGTTTGTGGGATTTTGGGAATCAGGTTGGCAAAGAAAATGTCAACTAAAGATTTCAAGTAAGTGTAGAGTCTTATATTCTTATGACCCATTCAGATACGCAGATACACACACAGACACACATACACACACACACACACACACACACACACACACACACCACACAGTATTCTCAGGCCCTCAGTTAACCACAGGACCTTTCTTTGAAGTTTTAGTTCCTATGTAATTAGCTTATACATTGTTACATATTGGATAAGAACACAGTTTTCTTTTAATTATTTTATTTAACTTTATTTATATATTTATGACCATAGAGAGACATAGTGAGAGAAAGAGATAAAGAGAGAAAGAAGCAAAGTGAGAAAGCAAGCTGCCAGGTCAGGGACTTGAACTATGGTTGACCATGTGGGAGTCCAGTGCCCTTAACCACCACACCACCTGCCAGCCCTAAGAGCGTAGTTTTATTTAAGCCATTCTGATATATTAGTTGGTTATCATGAACTTGTTCCCTAAAACTTTATCAATAAATATTTTGATATTTTCATAACATGGGCTTGTTACTTATCTATTGCTTTTCTTCTTAACTACATTTTCTTTGTCCTAAATGCCCATATAATACAGTTTGGTTTCCACTTTTGCTAATTTAACTTTATTAAGGAAAGGTTCTAAATGTTATATTTAATTTGGTCTCTTCCTGTTAGGCATTTCCCGATACATCCTTTTGGCTAACAAATTATTCTGTTCTTAGAGAAAAGGACAGAGCAAGAAACTAACATTTCCAGATGTTATTTTAGGGTGTGTCGGGAAAGTCATGACATACTTTGCTTTTTTTAAAAATTATTTTATTTAACGTCATTTAAAGTCATGATGCATTTTTGCAATATTATAGCTGACTCCTGGATGACTAAATGTGCCTGGCTGGCCATTAGGCCTGGTATGCTTTTTATTTCTCCAAATTTTGCTGTTTTTACAACTAATCAAATTCATTGACAGTTACTCAAGATATGAAAAGTTGTGGTCATCAAATGGAGAAAATTGCCATGCAAATAAAGAGGTTTCTCCTTGTGAAATTGGGTTTCACCATTTAGTATGAGTGATTGCAGCTCTTTATTTACATTTCCTAAGCAATTATAGCCATTTGCCTGTGCAGTGATTCAGTTCCTACTGAATCATGATGAAAGGGAAAGCAAAAACACTAAGAACAAAACTTAAACGCTAAAAATGGTAAGCCATCATATGCCTCTGCAACTTTTGTGGGTGTAAGGACGTCTCTCTCTCCTCATCAGACACATCCTGGGCAGGAGGAAATGGAATATGAAACCTATCCTGTGCTTCCCCGAAGGAAATCAGTAGTCTGACTATTGAGCACAGGAAGCAAGGGCCAATCCAGATGAAAGGTCTACACAGGTCTCTAAAGCAGTGTGCTCAAAACTCCGGGGAGCTGACAGAGATTTACCATGCATCTCCAGCACACATCCAGAAGGATCTTCTAGTAGGACAGAATGCCAAAATGCTGATGCCATTACAATGGCCCTGGGAGGGGCAGCACAGGGAGAAAACCACAGCCTTTGGGGACAGACATACCTGGGTTCGAGTTTTGTCTGAGTCACTTATAAGATGTTGGAGGTAGCATGGCTTTTTATACAGATCACCTGGGGTTCTTGATAATGTAAATTCTGATTCCAGTAGGTCTGTGCCCAAGGTGTCACATTTTTAATAAGCTCCTAAAATTGTCAGTTGCTGCTGATCTGTAAACTGCCCCTTGAGAAACAAAGGGCTAGAGCCAGATGCTTTATTTCTGAGTTTCAGTTCTCTGATATTGAGGGAAATGGTATCTAATTATAAAATTGTGACTTTTATTATAGATAATATATGCGAAGCATCTAACACAGTGGCTGGCATAGAGATGTTCAAGAAATGGTACAAATGTTGAAGTGTCCCTCACTTAATCAGCTTCGAGTGTTTTGTCGATTGAAGTCAAAAAGCAGTGGCATTCTTTTAGGTGTGATAAGATATAGCCAAGGAAGCTTTCATTTTCATGTACATGACTGGGTGTATTTTTTATGTAAGTGATCATCGAACTTGAAGATTGATTGATTGACTAATATATAATATAGTACAATGTAGGCTGGGAGAAAATATGAGAAACGAAAAAATACTGCCATAAGAACTTCTTAAAAGGAAGAAATATACTGGTTGGGATTTTAGATGCATCCTTCGAACTAACTGATGAGCAAAATGTATTAAAGAAATGAACTTGTGGTCAGGCTGCATGGAGCAGATACTTTGAGAATAAATACCTAGAGAAGTGCTAATGATTTTGCAGCTCCTCAGGCAGGCTATTTTTTCCTGTTAGAAAAATTCTTTGTATCTTTTCCATTTCAACAGTTTAAGGTTTTACCACTTTGTGTAATTTCTTTGGTAACTGCTTCTGATTTTATGAAGTTGGGCTTTTGAGATAATTAGGAGTTCTATTCTGGTTTAAGAACAGGAGTCCTGTAATTACTCACTGCATTCCACAGTAATTATCTACACTTGTGCCACTTTTCCCTGTGACCAAGCAGGCCTGCCTTATTATATGATACGGTAAGTGCTTAAAATGTTCTTTCCCAAGGAAATGGCCATGGTAAGACTGGCCCCTTTCTCTGCAAGGGGCAAGAAGATAATACAGAATGTCCAGATTACTTGGCATTGTTTGCCCTTTGTGTGCACACCTTGAAAATGGCTTCAACTTGAGCTGAAGATTTTGTGAGTAGGTAAAATTTTTAGTCATAAAAGGTATACTTGGTAAAGTAATAGGATGTTTTGTATAGAAATTTAGGAATTACATTTGTTTTTTGATTGGTAGCTTTGAGAATTAAAGGATGATAAGTTAAAATTTAATTTTTCAGAAAGAACTCAAAAATTTTACTTAGAGCAGCTTGTTTTTCTTTATACATAATCTTAAAGTAGAATCAGTAAAAATTATAATGAATATAATGTAGCATGTCTTAAGTAGCTCAAAGCAATTTTATGTAAATTTACCTTAGGAACATATCTGAAAAACAACTTGGGAAATACCATTATTATCTCAATTTTTTGTGTGTATAAGAAAGAAACCAAATTTATCCTGGCAGCAGATTCCAGCATTAGATGTGGTCTGTTAGACTTTGATGCATTTATGCCTTGCATTCCTCTTCTGTATCATCCTCTTGTCAATGAAAAATGTTGGTATGGCTAAAAATGAGATTTCCCCCTCTCTGGAACACATGAACTTCTTTGATCTTACAATATGGTAAAAAAATTAAATTAATACATATTTAATAAGCATCTTCCATGTGTCAGGCATTGTGTTTGGTGTTTGGACCAATTGGGCAAGCAGCAACTCAAGATGGTTCTCGTTCTCAGAGTCCGATTTCGAGTAGGGTAAGATGGATGCAGAATAATCCTAGACTTGGAGCTCAGAGATAAGGGTGGGCTAAGAATGTACATGTTGGTGTCATTAACACAGATAGGAATTGAAGCTCTGCATATGAATGAGATTGGCTGGAACAACAGTCTTCAATGCACAGTTGCACATTAGAATAACTTATGGTGGATCCAGAAGGTAGTGTAGTGGTTAAGACGCTGGACTCCTATATAGTTCACCATGGTTTCAGTCCTGGACCTGGTGGCTTGTGGATCATGCTGGTTGTGTGTATGTACATGCCTCAAATCCCAAGAGTGGAATGAAGAAGGGATTGCAGCATGGTCATCACCCCTGGGGGGTGGTTTCTCACTTTCTCTGTCTCTATCTCTCTGGCAACTGCTTGTGCCCTATAGCAAAAATCTCTGCCTTAAAAAAAAGGAAGAGGAAGAAAAAAGAATTTAGAGAGCTTTAAAACAATTCTGAAGCTTAGGCTCTATTCTAGATTCATAACTCAGACCATTTCCTGGGGATGGGTCCTGGCATCAGAAGCTTTAAAAGCTTTTCAGGTGGTTCTAATGTGCAGTTAAAATTGAGAATTACTGATCTAGAGAGGAATATAAAAGGCAAATAAGTTATGGGAAAGCTTAAATCTTTGTTCCTAATTTTTTTTTTTTTTTGGAGAGGTTTTCACTATAGGGAGCGTGTGCTCGCCAGACAGACATAGAAGACAGAAAGCGAGAAATCACCCCCCAGAGAGGATGGTTACGCCACAGTCCCTTCTCATCCATTCTCCTCTTGGGATCTTGGGCACGCACGCACATGCGCCCGGCATGAGTTTCAAGCCACCAGGTCCGGGATGTGAACCGCGGTCGATTATGTGGGAGTCCAGTGACATAGCCATTACGCTAACTGCTGGTTCCCTCCTAATGGAATTTTCAAAGAGCTATGTTTTTGGAGGGAGGGTCATAAAATAATTTTTTACTCCTTTTAAAAAATAGACATTAATATTAAATATCTATTCAGATCTTAAATCATCACCAAGATAGGCAAATATAGGACACTCAATGGCACACTAGCAGCAGAAGCTGCTTATTAACTAGCCATCTTATGAAGTCATATGTAAATAATAAACATGGAGGCAAATAGACTTAACTAAGGTTATTAAATGACAAATGTTAATTATAAAACTAATACTTTAAATATCAATATGCAAAAGTTATACTACCTTAGGATTTTCACTCAAAGTAAACAAAACATATGATAATCCCAAACTTGCAGGATATATTTCCTCTTAGCAGAGGAGTATCTAACCTCACCCATTTGTGCATGATTTATAAAGTTACTATTGCACATTAAAAAAAAAATTCTGGGCCAGCTAGGTGGTGTGGTAGTTAAGGAAACTGTATCCCACATGACCAATGGCCCAATTCAAGTCCTGGACCCAGAGGTTTAAAACATATGCCAGACATGTGTGTGTGCCTGTCTAAAATCCAGAGAGGAGAATAGAAAAGAAGGGTTTGTGGCGTGGTCATTTCCTTGGAGAGGAGAGAATGGGTGAAGGGAAGGTTCTCACGTTCCCTCTCTCTGTCTCTGTCAAGTGCATGTGTCCTATCACAAAACTTAGATTGGTCCGGTTACATTTCCTCTCATTTTAATTCCTCCTTTTCATTTATAGTATCAGCAATAGCATCATTGCATGGTTTATTGGGAATGCCTTTGTTTAATCCATTTGACTCCTCCTTTTGATCCTTTTCAGCTCTCTGTGTCCTGGATGTGATCATTAACATGTCATTTCCTAGGGACTATTACTCAGTAGCTTTGCTGCCTTCTCCCCAAGGCCAGTTACTTATTTTTCTCATTCTTTGTTGTTCTTCTGTGAGACTCTACTTGACTCAGAAGTAAACTTCTCAGTTTCAGCTGAATGTCTCAAAAAGATACTTAATTTAGAGCAGCTACATCATGGTCACTGTTTCTCCCTGCTTCATCATATTGCTAACAAAATGTTCTTGTAAAATAGAGAGATTGAGTCGGATTTGCTTTAAAGTAGTCTGAACTTCCTTTTTATTTGCAGGTATTCAACTCTGTCAATAAAAGCCCTCAAGTTGTGGTTTAGAGAGTAGCCTAGGAGCCCTGTGCTCTGTGTGTCTCATTAGTATCTTCAAGTCTTCAACCTCTTGACCTTTACCTTTGAATTTTGCCTTATCAAACTAGCTTGGTCTCTGAGTATCCAGTTTGGGTAACTGTTCTCTTTAGAGGTACAGAAATAGGTGTTCCTTGCCCTGATTCTTCATCATGTTCAGCCCCTTTACCAGCTTCTCTCTCTGGGGGCGGGGGCTTGAATAGAGAATGAAAGAAAAGTTTAATCTACACACATAATCTGATAGGCCAATCAAGTCCTTTTCCTGTAACTCCAGCATCGTTTCCTCTGGTTTTCTTTCTTTTTGGACACTCCTGGATGTTTTTGCTTATTTGTTCTCTAAATGCATGCAGACTTCAGAGTCACAGTGCAGGGGATCAGCTGAAGGGATGGACTACACCTCTCTGGAGACTCTAGAGCAATCTCTGGGAGAAGAACACTTGGCATTTAGGACCAAAGCTGCACAAGGTTGGGGTGGTACCTGCAGGACCCACCTTCTGAAGCCATGGTCAACTTTGCCTATCCTAGTTAATTATTATTATTTTAAGAGGTTTTTTTTTTTTTTTTGCCTTGGGGGAGTGTGTGCTTGCTGGAGAGAGAAGAGATAGAAAAATAGTGAGAAGGAAAGTGAGAAATCACCCCCCAGGGTAGATGGCCACACTTAAATCTCTTCCCTGTTTTCCTCCTGGGATCTTGTGCAGGCATGCACATGTATCCAGTATGATTTTCAAGCCTCTGAGACTGGGACTTGAACCATGGTTGGCCATGTGTGAGTCCAGCGATGTATCTGTTACGCCATCTGCTGGACCCCCCCAATAAAGTATTTTAAAGAAAAGTAGACCTATCAAGATCATAAATGTTGAGGAAAATGATTTGATCTGGATACTAGAGGAAGGGATCTACTCTGTCTTGTCTTCTGCCTTGCATATACATGGACTTAGGAATTTTCTTTCTCAAACAAATGGTGTTAATGCTGGGATTCTGTGACTAGAATCCTATTATGGCTGTGGAGGTGACCTGGGTCATGTTGAACATGGGTCTATGTAAGGGTAAAAATAGCCTTCAAAAAACATTTTTTGTCCTTAAATGTTCCTGTTTTTCTGTTATAAGAAGATACATGAACGTTTTAAATCCGAGGTGTATCCTGGGGTGTTCAGGGACCAGGCATCTGAAAATATGCTCTAAACCCCACATTCTAGACCTCCAAAACACTGAGACAGTCTCCACACATTGAATGTCTAGACAGGCCTAGGTGCACAGTAACCAAGCATCTGAATACTTTTAGGGTCATTGAAATCCTTGATGCTTATTGAACCTCCTGCCTTAAGGAAGAAATTCCTTTTTATAAATCTGAACTCAAAATCTTTCTGTGGATACCATGTTGCAAAATACAGTAGAGAAGAGATTTTGTCACAGAGTGGCCAGAAACCACCACTAAGGCACAAGAAATATGAGAAACCAAGAAAATATTTCTCCCCCAAGGGAAAAGAACAATCCTTCATCATCTACACCAGAATATTCATTGCTGGGAACCGTGCTCCAGCCGGGGTGGGTGCACAGGGAGGCAACACGGGTGAACAGGAATCAGACTAAGACCTCATGCCCTTTAGCATGTTCTTAGCCGGCTACAGCCAGAGTAAACTCCAGACTGCAGACTCCGGACTGCAGCCCTGATGGCCAGAAGTCATGCGTATTTATTATGGAAGGAGTTTTACAGCAGTGGGATGGGTGAGGGGAAATAAGTGAAACATTTTGCTCTAAAAGGTAAAGCATTCAAAGTATAGGAACAATAATCATAAAACATGACGTCTGTTTTGTTTAGGTATAAACAGTCATAATTTTTAGAACGAGGAAGTCTATTTTTCGGGTGCATTCTCTTCTTAGATCTTGATTACTACCAGGGAGGGTCTTTGGATGAGAGGGTTTCCAGGAATTTTTAGTCCTAGACCAGCTTGATCACTTTAGTCCCAGATTGGCTTGAGAACTTGAGCCCCAGGTCAGCTTTTGAGACCTTCAGCTTTAGGCTAGGGTGGCAGCAATTATAAGAGCCTAGAAATAAATCCTGTCTGGTTTAGTAAAGACAAGGTTAGTATATACTAAAGTGAAATACCTATGTTATCTCTGGGGTAGTCTACAGCTAAGAGGAGGAGTCTACCTAGGAAAGGAATGTGATCTTGTGAGGAGCTAAAGGTTACTGTGTACTTGGGACCCTCTACGTGCTGCCCTATACAATGACTGTGGCTTGGGGAATGGTAATCTTCCCTTGTCCTGAGAGTAAGGGTGGTTTATGGTCTTTGGGGTAACAACACCTCGTAGATGAGTCCCTGAACCCCTCTCGGCTACTGAGATGTTTGCCCATTAGTAGCTTTAACTAAAACCTTTTTAATGCTTATCTATGTAATCCCCAGTAGGAGAAGTGAATGTAGCATTCTTTATTGACATTTTCCA
>NW_006205376.1:3539075-3549779 GCF_000334495.1 Tupaia belangeri chinensis | reverse complement strand
TAAGGGGAGTACCTCCTGTTCGCAGCCGCAGCCCGATGCAGCTGCCACCTTAGTGGATCTGCATTCTTTCAGGATTATTGTAAAAGTTATTATTGTAAGGCTGCAGGTGCCTTTATGGGGTACCGGGGTATGGCAATAAGGCCCATGGCAGAGAAATTGAGTGCAGGCCAGTACAGTAACACAATGGAGGTGAGGTCCAGAACTCGTAAAACTGTTGACCTTGCAAACAGTTCTCCTCAGCCTAGTCCTTGCTCTTTAGGCCTGAGGGGCAGTTCTTTCACACTCAGCTTGTGTTAACTGCATGGTCCCAGCAATTCATAATGACAAAACTAAATGAGATGCAAAAGTTGAGAAACAATAAACTCTAGAAGATGCAGGGCAAAAGAGACAATGAGCTCCAGGAGGTGAAGAAGTGCTTGCATGACCTGAAAGAGGAAATACATACCATAAAAAAGAATCAAATCAGGACCAGCAGTTGGCATCGTGGCTATGTCGCTGGACTCCCATGTAGTCAACTGTGGTTTGAGTTTTGGACCTGGTGGCTTAAACTCACATTGGGCACATGTGCGTGCGTGCCCAAGATCCCAAGAGGAGAATGGAGGAAAAGGGATTTAGGCATGGTCATCCTACTTGAAGGGATGATTTCTTGCTTTCTGTCTCTCTCTTTCTTTCTTTCTGGTGAGTGCATGTGCCGTATAGCAAAAACCTCTCCAAAAAATAAATAAATTGATAAGTAAACAAATAAATAGAAAGAGTCAAATGGAGCTGTTAGAGACAAAGGCTGCAATTCAGGAAATAAAAACCTCCCTTGAAAGTATTAAAAGCAGATTAGTCCATGCAGAAGACTGAATCTTGGATGTTGAAGACAAAATCTCTGACCTAAAAAAAAAAAAATCACCAAAAAACCTGAGAAAATAATCATAAAAACAAATAAACTATATGAGAAATACTAGATGCCATCAAGTGCCCAAACATTCAGATAATCAGTATCCCAGAAGGTTAAGAAACAAATAAGGGCATTGCTAATCTATTCCATGAAATCCTGGAAGAAAACTTTCCCAATATATAGAGACAGTCAAATACCCACACCCAAGAAATACAAAGGTTCCCTAATAGAATCCACCCGAGAAGATCTTCTCCAAGACACATCATAGCTAGGCTGGCAAAATCTACATTGACCAAAACCAAAGACAAAGACAAGATATTAAGACTGGCAAAAGAGAAATGTAAACTTACCTACAAAGGATAACCCATCAGGCTAACATCAGACCTCTCATCAGAAACAATGTGAGCAAGGAAAGAATGGGAAAGTATATTCAGTGTTAAGTGAAAAACAGTTTCAAACAAGAATACTATACCCAGCAAGATTATCCTTCATATGGGAAGAATAGATTAAAAAAAATTCTCAGATAAACAAAACCTGAAAGAGTTTACCAACACCAGACCAGCTCTTCAAGAAGTTCTGAAAGGAATGCTTTACTAGGAAAACTAAAGATACACAGAAATAAGAGAACAAAAAGCAACCAAGAAAGTGACCAACTTAGTGCTAGGGACAAGAAATATCAATAATAACATTGAATGTTAACTTCTAGGATTTAAACAGAAAGATTGGACAACAGTAACACTGCAGAAAGATTAATTATGTGAGATTGAACTGATGAAGTAGAATTTTATGACTTTTGAGTAAAACATTACTGATTTTTTTCTTTACTATGCTTTGTTTTCCCAATTTAAGGATTTTGCTTTCTTTTGAGCTGTGGGTAGGTTCAGCTATTTGTTAAAATGCTTTTTCTTCTTGTTTGTCTGTTTCTTTAAATGGAAACAGAAACTTTGCTCCCTTCCTGATCCCTCTGGAATTGGGAAATATTTAGAAGTATTCTTATTTTGTGGCAGAATGGTTATTTCCATAAGTTCAATAATATCTGTTGCCTTGAATCAGAAATTGGAAATACTCGTTGTTGAACAGGCCTTTGACTGGAATGTCATATCTGAAGATTAAACCAGAAAACTATGGAACTAAGGTAGATCTCAAGTAAGCCAATAGAAGCTCTTGGAAAGATGGCCTGGCACCATAAACAGTTCTGCCTGGCAGAGAACATTAGAGAAGCTATATAAAAGAATTTGTACCATAAAATAACCTGGACTTTTCCAGCCCAGCATTGTAATCAGTAGAGATTGCAAAAGAGCAGCCACAACAAAAGGATTACCTTGAGGAAGACTTCGAAGGAAGAAAAAGAGACTGGGGTAGACAGAGCTGAATTGGGAAGGTTTATTGTGTGAATTGTGTGCTGATGTTTGCTTTGAGTAGTTGACATATAAATATTTTCTCAAAAATATTTAAAAACATTTTGTCTCTTATAAAGTCATAAACAAAATTATAACACATATTTCAAACATTATCTTTAAAATTCAGTTTTTTGAAATTTTGAAAGTTGATTATTAACTGTCAAGAACTATACAGTATGGACAAAATTTTTTTTGAAATGTAAATGTGGGAAAATGCAAAAATAAATGATAAATAAAAGAATTGTGAATAATGAAAAAAAGATTCTGTGGCAGCAAGGTACAAAAAGTCTGACGACAACAGAACTACACCTCTCTCCTGGATACCTGTTTTCAGATTCATTTTATGAGAGAAATTAACAGTTTTATGTAAAAAAAAAAAAAAAAAAAAGAAAATACAGGGAAATGTACCTATCTGATTGTAACACACACTTCTCCCCGGTGTGTTCTTTCCTACTTCACATTTTGGAGTTCATACCCATCCATAAAAGGCCTTGGTAGTCTTTTAAGTTTCAGGATTAATAGATATTGTTACCTACATACAAAATCCTCAGTGGGACATAATTGATGTCTGAATTTAAAGAACCCTATGTTCAACTCAATAAGTATATTTTGTTCTGAATGTTTACCACTGTAATACGTTCAGAAAGTGGAGAGGGAAAAGAGAAGGAGGGAAAAATCTGACTCCCACTCTCAAGGAGCTTATACTACTGATTATATACCAAATAAGTGTCACCTGTTACAGCAAGTGGTGTTCGAAGAGTTATAATATATTGGAAAAGGCATTTTTCCTGTGTCGTGCAAGCAACTCAATTCAAAAGGGCAGAGCTGACATGTCAAGCTTTGGGTATAAAAGAAGGTTTAAAGCTTCCATTCCTTCCAAAATTAGCCTTTCTTTCTTCCTCTGCAAATACATTTTATTTTATCTAATAATAAAGAATGCTCTTTCTGGCTATGGTCCTCTAAGTTTCCACCTTTTTAATGAAATATCTTTTTAAATTATTCCTTCCAAGACAATGATTCTCTTAATTGGGATTCTATCTCATAGAGGTCATAGAACTCCACAGAAAGCCATCCTAGGATTTATTCCTCCTTTTTATTTTTCCCTTGATAGGTTTTTGCCTTAGGGTGCATGCACTCACCAGAGAGACAGACAGTGAGAGGGAAAGTGAGAAATCACCCCCACCACCACCACTGAAGGATGGCATACTGCAACCCCTTCCCCTCCATTCTTCTCCCAGATCTTAGGCATGTATGCACACATACCCAGCATGAATTTCAAGTACTGGGTCTGGGACTCAAACTGCAGTTGGCCGTGTGGGAGTCAAGTGATATAACTGCTATGCCTTCTGCTGGCCCAGCTTATTCTTCCTCCTAAATTCCTCTTCTCTGCAAAACTGGTGCCAATATTTTTCTTGGTGAAATGAGGTCAGTAGCTTTAACATATGAGTGGTCAGGTCCTAGATTTTTAGGCAAACTGAAGAACAGACATAGCTGGAGCCCTAGTACATGGTGAGATCTGCATTCATAGGGTAAGGTGAGCAAGAGAGTAGGAAAAAATGTATATTTCCATGTCCTATCCTATCCCACTTAGCTTGATGCTAAGTATTTTGTATGCATTGTACCATCACATTCTCTTATTCCTGTGAAAGTTTCTTAACAATAATCTACCTTAGACCTGAGCAAGATAAAGACTGTGGAGCAGAAAATATGTGCCAGTCTCATAACATCTAATACATGGCAGAACCTAGATTTAAATCCATGTCTGATTCCAGTGTACATTATATATCCTACAGTCAAAATACATGTCAAGTCAATATTCAGAGACCTAGAGAGAGAACAAAGTCAAAAAGGAGGAGTCTGATCTAGAAGTTACCTACACAAAACAGGATTTGTGGCTGGTATTTGTGTTGTAAAATCCAGCAGAGGTGTATGAAAATAAACCCCAAATAGTAGACTCAGCAGATCTTTGACAAAGGATACAAGAGTGTAGTGGAAGAAAAGAAGTCCTTTCTGCAAATGGTGCAGGAAGAACTGGATATCCACTTGCAAATAAATAAAACTGGTTCGTTATCTGTCACCATTAACAAGAATTAACTCAAAATGGATTAAATATTTAAATATAAAGCCTCAAACTACGGAACTATTAGTAGAAAATATATGGGAAGCTTTTGAAGATATTGGAGTAGGTAAAGATTTCTTAAAACCATTAAAGCACTGGCAATAATCCCCAGAACAGACAAGTGGGATTACATTGAGTTAAAAAGGTTCCTCACAGTAAAGGAAACAATAATTAAAATGAAAGGACATTCCTTGGAATAAAAGAAAATATTTGCAAATTATTTCTCAGACAAGGGATTGATATCCAGAATATATAGGGAACTTCAGCAGATCACCCTTAAAATTGAAAAATCCAATTAAAAATCAGCCAGTGAATTGAATCAATAACTATCCAAAGAAGACTTATGAATAGTCCAAACGCATATGAGAAAATGTTCAAAGTTTCTTGTCACAATGGAAACACAAAACTATGAGATACCATTTAACTCCAATTAGAATGGATATAGGATCAAAAACCAATGATAAATGCTGGTGATGTTGTTGTGAAAAGGGAACCCTCTTACACTGTTGGAGGGAATGTAAATTAGTATGACCTCTGTGGAAAACAACATGGAGTTTCCTCAAAAACTTACAAATAGAACTACCATATAACCCAGTAATCCCAGTTCTTGGTGTTCATCCAAAGGATAGGAAAGTGATCAGAAAGATACTTGCACATCCATGTTTATTGCAGCATTATTCACAATTGCCAAAATATGGAAGCAACCTCAGTGTCCAAAAACTGATGACAGGGTTCAAAAACTGGTCCATATATACTATGTAATATTACCTATAATAAATGATGAGACCCTATTGTTTAACTCAAAGTGGGTGAATATAGACTTAATGGTGAGCAAAGTGAACCAGACATTGAAAGATACACATTGTATATTTCCACTCAATTTGTACCCAGTGTCTGTACTCTAGGGCAGAGATTGAGAGATTGGAAGATGTGATAGTGGAAAGGATGGGTGTGAATGCTGGAGACTGTACAGGGAGGAGAGTGGGTGGTAGAGAGTGGGTGGTGGCAGGTGGATAGGAGGTGCAAAGGGAAGGAAACACTTGACAAATGAAAAAATGTAAATCGTATATATTGTGGTGGGAACTTTATGTAAAATGTGAAATTAATGAAAAAAATCCAGAGGTAGGCAGACAACCCTACGCAATTAGAGCATGTATATTTTATATTTAACACAAAAGTTTCTTTCCCCCTTAAAAGTTAAATTTTTTTTAAAAAAAAGTTTCTCACTTTCATGAGAGAGAGAGAGAGACAAACAACCCCAAGGTGGTCTTCATGTCACGATTCACTTTCAGTTGTAGCCTGGATCATGAGCAGGTGCGTGCAGGCCCGGAGTGCACAGGGAGTTTGAGTTGGTTAGGTATAACTTAAGCTTTTGGGAAAGGATAATTAGAAAAAGTACTTGTCCGTAAGTTTAAATAAAGAATGACAAAAGGAGCTTCCCTTTTTGTGATTACTTCAAAGAGCCCACTAATAGAAAGACAGTCTTCACAATAATCATTCAGTATTTTACTACTCTTCACGTCTTGAAGATTTCTATGACTATTTTAGCTTGTTTCTAACTCTAAATATAGATATCTCCTCTGATGGTGACTAGAGTATATCGTCTTCAATACATACAACCCACTTAAGTTGGAAAGTTCTGGAACCTATTAAGTATGTATGATGCAGACAGAAATGATTTTGGTCCATTAGCCTTCATAGTCTTGTCCTAGGTAATGGGGGAGGTACTGAGTCCCATAAAAATCTTTCCAAATATATCATGTTCTTACAGGGCAGACTTTGTCCTCAAGGAGCTCACAGTTTATTCATTACAATACATCTGCATATAATATCACTTCTTCCCTGTGTATGGCACATCAGCATTCAATACTTAGTACATTGTAAAGGTTTATTATGATTCTATGAATAATAGAGTCATTAGTTATTTTTTTCTCTGGTTATGATCTGGTAAATGCCATTGTAACTCAGTGGTTCTTCTTGACCTTTGCAGATCCATGTTCTTTAACACTCATGGATTCCCTGAAGATTTTGTGTACCTAAAAACCATCAAAGAACCTAAATATTGCTCTTATCTGTACTGTAATTGGCATTCCAGAGTAAGATTTTATTTGTGAAGAAAAAAAATCTATAATAAAAAAACTAAAGCCCACTGCTAATAAATCACATTTCCCCAACTTATCATAGTATTTCATGTGAAACATTTTAAAAATATGAATGCCTTAGACAAATGGCAGTAATCATTTCCCATTTACCTAGAAGTTTCATCATTTTGTCATAAAAAGATGATTGTTGTCCCAGTAATTAAGTACTGTGGACTACAAGAAAGAAGTATGGGAAATAGTTCCTGCTTTTTTGGAGCACACATTTCTTCAAAAGGGACACACTGAATAATAATTTTCCTCCTAGAAAGCAAAAATTATTTCTAGAACAAGGGTCAGCATTTTTTCCATGAACTTTCTGAAAGTAAATATTTTGTTTTGTGAGCTGTCTCTGTAATGATGACTCTGCTATACTAATATGAAAATAAAGTGGTAAGCAAATGGGCATGGCTGAAATCAGTCCCCAGGTTAATCAGCCAGCCACTGTCCTAAAAGTTCAAGGTTATGTTAGTGACTCTACACAGGACATGAGAGAAACAAGTAGCCCTATTTAGTAATAACTTTTATATTTTCCAAATGCTAGAAGACTTTAATGGTTATACCTAGAGTGTTAAAGAATAGATCGGCATTGCATTTGGTGACCTTATTGTTTTAGGTTATATGGTTTTAAGATTGTAAAGACCCTTTTCATGTCTTCATATAATACTTTGCATATTAATTATACTCTGGAGGATTTTTAAAATTATTTTTGGAATGGGAATTCACTTTTATTTCATTCTTAACTATCACTGATAAGTGTCTGCACTGACATTACTCCCATGGTATATTTGGGAGATTATGAAAACTTTTTTTTTTTTTTAAGACTTTGCCATAGGGTGCATGTGCTCACAAGAAAGAGACAGAGAAAGTGAAAGTGATAAATTATCCCTGGGGGATGGCCATCCCACAGTGTCCTCTTCTCCATTTTCCTCTCAGGACTACGGGTACACACACACACACACACACACACACACACACACACACACACAGTCAGTGTGATGCTCAAGCTGCTGGGTGCTGGGTCTGGGACTTGAACTGGGATCCAGTGTCCCAACCACCACACCATCTTCTTGCTTTAAAAAAATATTTTTTAAAGTATTAGTTGATTTTATTATTTTGTAATTTGACTGGAGCAGGGGGTAGTGAGAAAGCAAGCCGCCAGGTCTAGGACTCAAACCGTAGTCAATGATTTGGGAGTCTAGCACCTTAACCACCATGCCACCTGTCAGCCACATATATTTTTAAGTCACATACAAATATACTTTCTAGAGAGCAGTTCTTATAATTTGACTCAGATGTTATGATTATTTTAACATTAACACATTTAGGATGATGAACAGAGATGTAATAATTTAGTTCTTCTAAAAATATGTCTAATTTTCTCATTTTTTATGTGTTGAATTTGAGGTGAAGGGAAATAATTTTTCTATTCAGTATTTTGCTTTATTTATTATTACACTTATTGCTTGACCTCAAGTATTTTCAACGACTAGTTGCAACATCTCAAAAGCATATTATCAAGACCTTGATAGAGGACTTAAAAGCTTATCAGTAACTGCACAAGCTAAAATATTGCTGTCTTGTAAATGTCAGAATTATCAGGAAAAGTATACCAAAGAGCAAAAGTACCAATGAATTCTTTAGTTATTAAATGGTGTTAGGCAGTGCTTGGAATACTAAAGAATATGTACTCATAACATTTAAAAATGAGTCTATGTCTGTTTTTTAATACTATCAACTCCAAATAGAACTATTTTCATGTACCAGTAAAAGAAATAGCAGATCTTTTCTCAATGGTCAGTAATAAGGAATGAGGTGGGCATGGCGATTTTGCCTATGCCATATAGAACAAGACTGTGGATTTAATCTCTTCTCAAGAGAAGTTAACCTCCATGGAGACTGCTCCCTGGGAAGCAGTTGGCTATATATAACTTAAAGCGGGGTTTTGTTTGACTTGCATAATGTCTTGTAAATTTGTTATGACTTATAATCAGATGACTTGAAAATCAGATGATCTAAAAAATAGGCAAGTCTGACACAAAAGGACTGCATTTCTGCATGATTACAGGAGGGTGGAGCTGAGGAGTTCTGCTCCTTCCAGGCAGCACTCATTTTCACAGTCCCTGCCATTCACACATGACATGCCCTGATTCTAACATCATCCCTCTTAATTCATTAAGCCTTCCACTTGACCAAGTAGGGATACAAGTTTC
This sequence comes from Tupaia belangeri chinensis, assembly GCF_000334495.1. Taxonomy (NCBI): domain Eukaryota; kingdom Metazoa; phylum Chordata; class Mammalia; order Scandentia; family Tupaiidae; genus Tupaia; species Tupaia belangeri. The sequence goes on along the minus strand of NW_006205376.1, from coordinate 3,541,023 downwards.
TACTCTTTCGTCCAGGTCTAAAATCGACAATGTGGTTAATTCTGCCTCAGCTGTTTACTTACTCAACCCTAGGAACTCTCATTGATCTGTAGATGCCAACACCGCATGAAAAATTCTCATACCAACCCCTGAAGACAAATAGTGTCTTTTCACCCATTTCACAGAGGCAACCCAAGGTAGTTGGAGGTAAGTCATCTTGCCCAGAGTCACCCAGAGAATATGTGATATGACCTGTATACGTCTGCTAACTTTACTTTCTGTTAATGCTGGCTCCATATGAATGTTGTTTAATTTTTTTTTTTTAACTTTAGGATACATGTGCTTGCTAGAGAGAGACAGGGAGAGAAAGTGAGAAATGACTTCCCAGGGAGGAAGGCCGACTTGTAATCCCTTCTGCTTCCCACTCTTCTCAGGCACACAGCACATGTGCCCAGTGTGTTTCTTAAACTGCCAGATGTGGGACTTGAGCCACACAGTTGGCCATGTGGGATCCAGCTGCCTTAACCTCTATACCACCTGCCAACCCTATAGAATTTTTTTATTTTAATCAAAGTAATGTAGTGACATAGTTCAATAACAAAACCAGTGGGTCATTCTATTCTGTGGAAATTGCTTCCTATATTTGCCTGCAGGTTTCTAAATAATATGCTTCAATTTTTTTCACTTATAATTAAAAAAAAAATTCTAGAGAGTATGTGTACTCATCAAAAAGAGACAAAGATACAGAGGGTGAGAGAAAAAGTGCTTCTCGACTGGACATAGTCGTGCCACAATCCCTCCTCCTCCATCTCTCCGTCTGGACCGAGTTTTGGGCATGCACGCATATGTGCTGCCCAGTGTGTTTTTCAAGCCACTGGGGTTGGGATTTGAACTGTGTAATGGGCCATGTAGGATCTAGCTCCCCTTAGCCACAACCTAAAGAGCCCGCCCATTCGTTTATAAATTTTCATCATTGACTTTCCTTTTTGGCGGTTGAAAATTTAATCTCTTACCATGTCCCACGTCATTTATTTCTTCCCAATTTCCCAGTATAATTATATCATTTTAAATTATATTTACAGGGACCAGCAGTTAGTGTAATGGCTATGTTGCTGGACTCCCATGTAGTCGACTGTGGTTCGCGTCCTAGACCCGGTGGCTTAAAACTCATGCCTGGCGCGTGTGCGTGCGTGCCCAAGATCCCGAGAGGAGAATGGAGGAGAAGGGATTGCGGCGTGGCCATCCCCCCTGGGGGGTGATTTCTCGCTTTCTGTCTCTCTGTCTCTGTCTGTCTGGTGAGCACACGCGCCCTATAGCAAAAACCTCTCCAAAAAAAAAAATTATGTTTACATTTTTGTGACAACAAATGTTGCTTACTAATAACCTAGTATTCCATTGTAATCACATTTTCATTCTCCTTCAATATTCTCCTCCCATCTTCCCAGAGATAATAGCCTGTTATGCATTTGTTTAGTTATCTATTTGTGCAGTTTTCTATATTTTCTTTTATGCTCTGCCAAATCTTTAAATATTCATGAACCTTTGTTTAAATGCTCAAGCATGAAACAACCTCTGATTTCCACTCTTCCCCCCTGGAGACCTCTTCTCTGTAGCCTTCTGTCTGCAGCTCTGATCTAGCCTGACTGCTCTGTAGTCTGGTGCCAAGCTCTCCAATTCAGTTCTTCTTTTTACACCTCCCTGTTCTGTATCTTTGACCTGGATTCTGCATCCAGCTCCTTCTTGGTTTATGTCCTTACTTTTGGTGAAGCACACATCTTTGTAGCTACCTAGAAAAGTGTGCCTGGCAATATGCCTTCTCAGTTCTTGGATGTTTGAAAGTATATTTATTGTGTCCTCCACTTAGAGTTTCGCCTGGGTAGAGTTCTATGAAAAGCGTGCTCTGAGAATCTTGAAATAGTCATCCGCGCTGTCTCCTACTGTTCAGTGTTGCTGTTAGACATCCGGTACA
>NW_006205376.1:3530221-3539044 GCF_000334495.1 Tupaia belangeri chinensis | reverse complement strand
ATTCCTGCTTTATTGTGTAGGACTCCTCCCACTTCATTTTATAGCTTTTGGGATCTTTTCTTTAATCCTGTTCTGAAATGTTGCAGTATGTGTATGTATGAGTCTTTTATTAACCAAAGAGGTTGTCCCTTGGTGGGGCTTTCAATTTGAGAACTTGTATCTGTTAGCCCTGGGGAATTCCTCTAGCATTTTGTTTTTAATAATGCTTTTCTCCTTTGTTTTCCTATTCTGAAACTTTTAGATACTAGCCCTTTTTGGTACAATTTTCCACTTTTCCTTCTCTTTCCTATTTTTCAGTGATTATCTTGTTCTTATATTGCAATCTTTTTAGTGAAGTACTTATATATTTTTAAAAAACTTTTGCTCTTTCTTGCATAATGTTTCTTTTTTATTCATTTGTATTCTAGCTTTACGGACATGATATCTTCTCACTTATCCAGGGATCTAATTGTAGGCTTTTCTCCTTTGGGAATTTCTTTCTCCATTCATCCCTGCTGTGTCCTTGGAGTTCCCTTTCCTCTCTTTGTATTGCCCTGTCTCCCTCAAGTTAAATCCTTTGCTCAAATCTCTGGTGGCACTTTAGCTATCCAATCGCATTTAATAGTAGAGTATTAAAAACCTGTTGGAAGGTCTGCAACTGGAGATGGGATTTATTGCCTGGTGAGCTTCATTACAAAGGGCACGAGTTACTTGTCAATTTTAGGAGACTCATATATCTGAGGTTGTTCAGTTTATCCACAAAAGAATCATCCAGCCTTCTACACACACAGTTGTTCTGGGAGCAGGTCTGGGGAAAGAGGGTGAGATAGCCACTATTCCGTATGAAAATATTCTCCCAGTTCTCTCTTTTTATGGAGAGGTTTTTGCTATAGGGCGCATGCTCTCACCAGAAAGACAGAGAGAGAGAGAGACAGAAAGTGAGAAATCACCCCCCCACACACACACCAAGGGATGGCCACACCACAATCTCTTCTCCTCTCAGGGTCTTGGGCACGTATGTACATGCTCCCGGCATGAGTTTAAGCCACTGTGTCTGGGACTTGAACTGCAGTTGACTACATGGGAGTCCAGCCACATAGCCATTATGCCACTGCTGGTCACATCAGTTCCCTCATTTTTAACTTACCACCACATCCCAGTTCCAAATGTAGCCTGGAGTTTCTGGACATGAAATATAAACTTCTTATCTTCCACGAGGGCTTCGAGGACTGAAGGAAGAGGAAGCTTTCTCGAACTAGGTATATTAACATGACTTAGTGTATGACTGGCTGACTCAGACATTTTTATTTTTGTAGAGTTAAACTGCAAGTACTGCTTGTGGCGCCATATTAGTGGATTATGGTTATTAAGATAGAATTGACTTTTAGATATACAAATTATAAATCATTGTGATAAGATTCATGACTTGTGTAGAACCGTTTAACTAGAGCTATTTGTTGGGAGAACTCATTACATTCATATTTTTGTAATCCACAAGAAAGAGAAGTATAACATGGTACATAATTGTGGAAGCTGACTGCCATACCTACCACTAAATTTTTGAACAGTTTTACATTTCCCTGTGTTTCATTTACTTGGCTTTGATTTTTGTGAGACAAAATGATTATAAACTTTAACTTAACAATATTCTTAGCAGTGAAAACAAAAAATTCTGCACATACGAATAGACCTGTCAACTATACTTTTTGGGGTGGTAAATGATTTTATGCACATGAAAGTGTCACTATATGAAAACAAATTAATACTTATGTTACATAAACATAAAAATATATTTCCTGCTATTTCAAGATTTTTCTATTCATAAGTTGCCTCCAGTTTCACAATAAAAATGCAAGAATTCTGTTTCTGGTTCCTACTTGGCATTGAAAAGCCTCCCTTTAGACACCACCACCTACCCTATGCTCTCCAAGAACTTGCTAATTGCATCTGAATTATTTTGCCAGTTGGAGTCCTTAAATAAGAATACAAAGTTTCTTTAGATATGTATTTTTTCCAACACGAAGAGGTATAATTTTAAGTCTTTTCATAACCTGAGGATAAGAATAACATTACTTTCAAAATGAATTAAACTTAACGAAATTAAAACGATGAAAATTGCTTACCAGAGAACATAAACATTGGTTTCAGTACAGTATTAGCAAGATCCACCTGTACAAGGTGAAAAAGTGATTACCAAATGCGTTCATTTGCTAGAGCTGCCACAGCGGAGTACCGGAGACTGGATGGCTTAAGCAGCAGAAGTGTGTTTTGTCACAGTTCTGGGAAGTCCAAGAGCATGTTTAGATTCTTGTGAGGCTTTCTTTGGCTTGCAGATGGCTACCTTCTTCTATCTTCACATTGTCTTTCTTCTAAATGTGTCTATATCTGAGTTTTTCCTTCTTCTAAAGATACCAGGCATATCGGATGAGGGCCTACCCTAATGACTTTATTTTAATTTAATTACTTCTTTAACCTATGTCCAATTAAGATTATACCTGAACATACTGGGGATTAGGACTTCAACATATGAATCTTGAGTGGGGGCATAATTCAGCCCATATGTGAGATTATAGGTGAAGCTATTAACCTTCAGTCTACTTCACGCCTCATTTTAGTTTTTCCTCAAAAGGTGAACTGATATTGAGTCTGCCAGTAACAACAATTTATCTGTTTGTTGTATGTACATTGTCTCATTCAGATAAACTACATTTAAAAAAAAAAAGATTGCTACAGGATGTATGTGCTCACCAGACAGAGAGAGTGAGAAAGCACTCCCGAGGTGGGGTTTGCCTCGTCTCAATCTCTCCTTCTCTCAGGATATTGGGCATGCATGTATAGGCACCCAGTGTGGTTTTTAAACTATGGAGTCTGGAACTTGAACTGCATAATTGTCCACATGGGATTCAGGTGTCTTAACCACCACACCACTAGCTGCCCCCCTAGATCAACTACTTACCTGGGTTTAACCAGATTTGGGGTCACAGCATTTCCTCCGCACATTGATTCACAGCGAAAAGATAGGGCAGTAGTTACATGGGCTTCCACCATGTGCTAAGTACGACACTTTTTTTATTCTTTTAAAGATATTCTGAAGGTATAATCATCTTTTTTGTAAAAAAAAGAATTATTTAACTCTATTTATTTAATTATTTTAATTTGATAAGAGAGAGAGGGAGCAAGAGAGAGAGAGAAAGAAAGTGAGAAAGCAAGCCACCAGGTCCAGGACTCGAGCCAGGGTCAGCCATGTGGGAGTCCAGCACCCTTAACCACCACACCACCTGCTGGCCCCAAGGACTTTTGTATATTTATCACCTGAATATCCATAGCAACCCTGTGTGAACCTTTCACGGATGAGTGACCTAAAAGTCAGAGACACTGGGTAACTTTCTTAAATTAGCGCCATGATTAAATAGTTAACTTGGACTTGACTCTAATTTCAAAGACCAGGTTCTTTTTCCATTATTTTTTGATCCTAGATTTGACCATTGTCTATATTGACTAACTTTTTAATCACATGAATCAACTTCGTAGTGACTATTTTCATAAAACAAGATGTTAAGAAATTTAAATCAATCTGTAAAAAAAGTCTCACGTTTGTATTTATAAATAGATGTACACTACTAGGCAGTAGTGATGATAACGTAGCATCCTCGGCTGGACTGAAGTGAAGTATGATCATGTTTGGGAAAATTCACTTTACAAGCTAAGTGATGTATAGTGATTGAACATATGAAATAAAATTTAAAATATATATTTAAAAAAGAGATAAGACATTGAGAAACATAGCACAGTAACTTTTAATGCACAAATGTTAAAAAGAGATTATTAGTAAAAGTCATCCAAGAAATGTAAAAAAAATTAAGACTGTCGTGAATGTTATGACACTAACTCATAATTCACAACAGGAAATAAAAAAATAAGTCAAATACTTAAATATGGCTTTAAAAAGACATTTTCTTTTTTAAAAAAATTATTATTTATTTTTTGAGAGGTTTTTGCTATAGGGCACATGCGCTCGTCAGAAAGACAGAGAGACAGAGAGACAGAAAGCAAGAAATTGCCCCCTCCCCCCCCCCACGGGGAAAGGCCACACTTTTCCAGAGGGAATGGCCACACCGCAATCCCTTCTCCTCCATTCTCCTCTCGGGATCTTGGGCATGCACGAACACGCGCCCGGTGTGAATTTAAACTACCAGGTCTGGGACTCGAACTGCGGTGGACTACATGGAAGTTCAGTGACATAGCCATTATGCTAATTGCTGGTCCCCCCTTTTTTAAAAAAAAAAAATTGAAAGTTCATGTGCTCTTCATAGTGAAAGGGAAAAGGAGAAAGCACTGCCCAATGGAACGTGAGTATTCTGCAATCTCTTCTGCATTTTCCGTCCTGTGGGGATTTGGGGAATGCACACATACATGCCTGTCATGTGTTTCAAGCCACAGGGGCCAGGACTCCTACTGTCATTGACACCATGGGATCTGGTTTTCCTTAACCTTGTCTATGTAACCATCTCTAAAAATTTTTTTCATAAAATTTGTTGAATAATTTATACTCATTATACCTTAGCATACAATTGTATAGTCATTTTTGTGCTATTTAGTGTCTTAATCTTCATAACCAGCTGTTGGATTTCCAGATGATATTTTGAAATGCATGATCAAAAGGAATAGTGCAGAAGGGACAGCAGGTGGTGTAGTGTTCAAGGTGCTGGGGTCCCACACGGCCGACTGTGGTTCGAGTTCCAGACCTAACGGCTTGCTGATGAGGCCCAGCACATGTGTGTGTGTGCCCAAAATTTCAAGAGGAAAATGAAAGAGACAGGATTGTGGCATGGGTATTCCCCCCCTGTGGGTGATTTCTCACTTTCCCTTTCTCTGGCGAGTGGATGCACCCTATAGGTAAAAACCTAAAAAAGGAATTGTGCAGGAATTGTTTGTTCCAAGAATATTAAGGTTTCCATATTTGGAAAATACAGTATCTTTAAGTGCATGTCAAATTATAAAATTCAATATAAATATATTCAAGTGAGCTTATAGTAATTTTATAACAATTGAGTCCTACTAGTATTAATGAAATTTTTATTACATGTTAAATTATAGGAAGGTATCTCTACTTATTAAATTGGTATGTGATACAACTCGATGTTGACATAAACAAATATTTGAGCTGATATTTGGGGTTAAATGCAAAGTTTGTTTGTGAATCTTGCTGTTAAGAAAATGGAGCCTTATGGTGGAGTCTCCTTAAGAAGGAGGAGGTCTTGCTTCATGGGTCATGCAAGGTAAAGAAGTAGACAACTTTATAAAGACAACCTGTGGTCTGTACAGCTTGTCAAGTCTCCTGGAACACAACCAAGTGCCTTATCTCTGGAACATTCCAGTCCTTTAAGTGCATTTACAAGGGGGACTGGGATCCTGGCCAGATTCTATCTCCCCATAAGAAATCCTACAGCAGTTAGTGTAATGGCTACGTCAGTGAACTCCCATGTAGTCGACCACGGTTCGAGTCCTGGACCCAGTGGCTTAAACTCGCCAGGTGCGTGTGCGTGCGAGCTCAAGATCCCGAGAGGAGAAGGGATTGTGGTGTGGCCATCCCCCCTGGGGGGTGATTTCTCACTTTCTGTCTCTCTGTTTCTCTCTGTCTTTCTAGTGAGCTCACGCGCCCTGTAGCAAAAACCTCTCAAAAAAAAAAAAAAAGAAAATCCTACAGCTGTGCCACTTTGGCTCCAGACAAACACCACAGAACAGGATAAATAAAAACCCAGACTCAAAAGATAGGAGCTCAAGGGACCACTGGGATCCGTAATGGCTATGTCGTTGGACTCCCACGTAGTCGTCGTTCGCGTCCTGGACCCAGTGCCTTAAAACTCACGCTGGGCGCGTGTGCGTGTGTGCCCAAGATCCCGAGAGGAGAATGGAGGAGAAGGGATTGCGGTGTGGCCATTCCCCCTGGGGGGTGATTTCTCACTTTCTGTCTCTCTGTTTCTCTCTGTCTTTCTAGTGAGCTCACGCGCCCTGTAGCAAAAACCTCTCAAAAAAAAAAAAAAAGATAGAAGCTCAAATGAATCTTTGAACTAAATTTGTGTATGGATATAAATTTTGCATAATGGCTAAAAGAAGAGTAAATGGAGACCAGCAGGTGGTGTGGTGGGTAAGGCGCTGGACACTTCCAAATGGGCTGACCAGGGTTCAAGTCCTGAATCTGGTGGCTTGCTTTCTCACGTCCTCTCTCTCTCACTCTCACCCTCTGTCTCTCTCTGGTCAAATTCAGAAATGAATAAATAAATAAAATAAGATAAATAATTATTAAAAAAAAAAGAGGAGTAAATCTGGCAACTTTTTTCTTTTTTTTTTTTTTTTTTTTGTAAAAATTTTTCTATGGGACATACATGCTTGTCAGAGAGAGAGCTAGACAGCGAGAAATCACTCCCCAAGAAGGAGGGCCACATTACAATCCCTTCTCTCGAGATTTTGGGCCCACATGCACATGCAGCCAACATGAGTTTCAAACTGCTGGGTCTGGGGCTGGAACCACAGTTGACCACATGGCAGTCCAGTGCTTTAACCACTACACCACCTGCTGGCCCCAATCTGGCAACTATTTTACCAAAGTGTATGGCAGGAGTAAACAAACCTTATTATATTTAATAATTCTAAACAAGTATTTCTGTTAAATGCTGAATTGGTATATTGCCAGAAGGCAGTTTATAATATAACCCAGTAAGGAATTATCTTTCCTCTTGATTGAAGGCAGAGAGTTAGTGGTGATGTCAGTGACTAGCTTACTCAGACATTGTGGCTGAATCCTCTTTAGGGAGGAAACAAAAATTTATAGAAATGATCTGCCATCTTGAAATAATCTGAAATACTTCTGTGATTCTTTGGTATGTATGTCACTTGTTCACTGTGATTTACTTTATGGACCTTATTTAAGTGCTGGTAATTTCTAATCTTGTAGTGAAGCAGAAGCATTGTTAATAGTATCATTGTTGTCATCTAATATATTATTGCAATCATCTACTATGTCAACAAAATATATGTGAAAAAAAAATTTAACAATGATTTGCTCCATAAAAATATTGAGGAGGGGGACCAGTGGTTAGCGTAATGGCTATATCACTGGACTCCCATGTAGTCGATTGCAGTTCGCATCCCGGACCCGGTGGCTTAAAACTCACGCCGGGCGCGTGTGCGTGCATGCCCAAGATTCCAAGAGGAGAATGGAGGAGAAGGGATTACAGTGTGGCCAACCCCCCTGGGGAGTAATTTCTTGCTTTCTGTTTCTCTGTCTCTCTCTGTCTGTCTGGCGAGCGCATGTGCCCTATAGCAAAAAACTCTCAAAAAAATATATACATACATGCATATATTGAAGAGGGGCTAGCAGGTGGCATGGTAGTCAAGGCACTGAACTCTCACATGGCTGACCACACTTTGAGTTCCAGACCTGATGACTTGAATGTATGTGTATGTGTGTGTGTGTGTATATGTATGTATTCACGTATATATATAATATATAATATATAATAGAATATAATATGATTGACAGTTATAAATTTGCAATAGTCTTCCCCTTGTGTGTTCCAAAATGCCTTCTTGCTATAGGAACAAGAGAGAGTGCTGTGATTCTCACTCAATATTAATGATCAGATACCCAACAGTAATTTATTCTACCATATTTATGATTGTGGAAATGTGAGAGCTTATTCATCTGAATAAATACTATGTCAATTTTATTCTAACCTCATTTTGTTTTCTGTAAAATAGGTCTGGATGGCCTTGATCAACCAATGCAGTCAGTAGAAGGGTTGGGCAAAGCCCAATCACAAGACATACATTTGTGAAAGTGAATAAATATAGTTCACAACCAGTGACCACTTTTTGTGTAATTTTTCACATGTAATAATGTGGTAAGTGGTATGTAGAATAAAATAGAAGTTATAAGGTTTCAAATCAACAAAGTGTGTCCCGGCCTGTGGGACAATTGAACAGGCTACCTGAGAGAGAGTGGAAGTCTGGAACCAGCGCAGCGTCATAGCATGGGAGGCGACACAGTGTCACAACTCTGAATGGTATACAGTCGCTCGTTTATTGAGGGCCAGAGAACATTCTTATATACACAGCAGGGTGGTAATTGGTTGCCCAATATGTAAATGAAGGATATATTTTGGACCAGTAATTAATTGTTTTGTCAGGGGGTGTTAACAGGGGGCGGAGCTTAGGGGCAGATTGTATCATCCAAGTTCAGACATTTTTTTTTTTCCTGCTTGAACTGATCAAGTCTATTGTTGAACTTTTCTTATATTTTTTGTTTCTTTTATTATTTCCATGGGTAACAGGCAGGTGGGGCTGCTCTGGAAGCTCCCTCTGCAGCTATAGGCAGGGTCACTTGGCTAATTCTCTGGGGTACGGTTGGGGGAATAGAACTACTCCAGCGGCTTCTGGCATAACTAGATGTAGAATATAAGGGGGCAGGCCTCTCTGGCACCTTAGCTATGGGTGGGGTCAGTCTTGTGGATTCTTCCGCGAGATGCAGAGGGCAAAGCCTCCCACATGGCTCAGTTGTGAGCAGGGTGGTTCAGTGGCTGCTCCCATGGGATGTAGGGAGGAGTGGCAGCGAGATCACTCTAGTGCCTCCCAGCATCAGTGAATGTGGGTGGGGTTGATTGACTAGCTGCTACCACAAGTTGCAGATGGATGTGGTCTTAAATGGTTTTGTGCAGCCACAGCCTGGCAGGGGGAATGTATTGATACAATGTGATCTGGACTCCTACTCTGGGACAACTAAGTAGTGCAAATCCCTGGGTGTTCCCCAAACTGGACTCAGAGCCTGTAGAGACTGCAGAATTT
>NW_006205376.1:3508903-3530190 GCF_000334495.1 Tupaia belangeri chinensis | reverse complement strand
CAGTACAGACCTCAGGTGTCTGAGGTGCTAATGAGAGGTCTTGGGGAGAGAGGTCTCTCTCTTAACATCGCATGATGAGAAATTCCTTTTGATTCTACAGCACTATAGACTGGGGAGCCCAGGCAGCAGATGCAGGGCATTCCCCCCTACCCCCCACCAGGTTATCCTGAGTCTCAGCTTCACAGCACCTCCACCATATCCCACTGTGCCCCAGTGCTCTCCTCCAAATGCTCCTGCTGACTCTCAGCTGTCAATTTTTTGCTTTGTGAATCTCAGCTGGTAATTTTTTGTTTTGGTCCTTTTTTGAGAGGGAAACACATTAGGCAACTCTAGACAGCCATCTTGCTCTGGAAGTCTCTGACTTTTTTTAAAGAGAGGTTTACATTTATTTTCATTTTAAGTAAAACTAATCCAAGAATGACATAGCTGTATTTATTTTGTAAAGTTTAATATTGACTTTAAAGAGATCACATTTCTATAGTTATAATTTAATTTTTCCCTTGTCCAATATATCTGAACAGACCTAAATTTTTTTTTAGATGTTAAAGTACTCCAAAAATAATTAAAAAAAAAACATTTGTTTTTAGAATGAATAGCTAGAAGGCACGTGGTTTATTCCATATCTTAAGGCATCTAGAAAGCCACCTCTGGAAAAGCCTCATCTGTTTGTTATTTTCTGAATAAACGGCCAATACCCATGGCTCAAATCTACTTGATTCTTCTGCTCCACAGAATCATCTTACATGCCTCTAAACAGAATTGAGGACAGGGTGTAAGTGCATTTTTTCTTTCTTTCTTTCCTTTTTTTAGATTAATAATACAGAGGGTATGTGCAAATGGATAGAAAATAGATAGGCAAGGAAAGTTTTACAAGGCTGAACTTCTGACAGATCTGTAAAGATTTTGATAAGTGTTAGGATTCCCAGAAGCGCTGAAAAAATGTTTTCATGGCTGGCCTGTGGCAGAATCTTTTTTCAATCCACTTAGTTTTGGAAGTTTGTTACTATCCAGGCTCTGGAATCGAGATCAGCCTTCTGAGGGGATTTTAACCCATTTCATGGATCTGGTTGAATGGTGACTCTTTGTCATAGTCTAAGGAGCTCTGAAAGAGTTGGCTGTTTATATTGGTCGTTCCATGAAAAAAAGGTCTTATGAAGTCTACAAATTGTATCTAGAGAAACCTATTGGACAGTGTTGAACTGTGAGCAACTCTGACTTTATACTCTTCTCAAAACATTTAGTAAGTTTCTGGGCTGACCCTCTAGGGCAGTGGTCAAGCACTGTTCAAAGAAAGCTGGATCCCACAAGGATGGTCACATACCAGCTGCAGGGCTTGAACGACATGCTGAGAATGTGTGCCAGAATCCTGATGGGATGGAGAAGTGGAAGGAAAAGGATTATGGCAGGACCACACCCCATTGAGGAGTACTTTCTCTTCTGTCTCTCTCTGGCATGCACACTTGCCTTCAGGAATCAAAACAAAACAAAAATACTTCTTAGTAATTTTTTTTTCTTTCAGTTTTTGTCTGAGAGCAAGAACAGCAAATTAAGAAGGAAGCATCTCAGCTTATCTGTATGTTTTTTAAAAGTCCAGTAGTAGATTTAAAAAACCAAATCATGTTTTACATGTTTAAACTGTTTTCAATATTATGTGAAGAAGTCATCTGCAAACAAACTGAATAGCATTAAAAATGTTATAAACTGGGACCAGCAGGTGCGTGAGGTGTTAGATTGCCACGTGGTCGACTATGGTTCGAGTCCCAGACCTGGTGGCTACAAAATCATGCCAGCCATATGTGCATGCACGTGTCTAAGATCCCAGGAGGAGAATGAAGGAGAAGGAATTGCAGCATGGTTAATACCCTGGGGGTGATTTCTCACAGTCTCTCTCCTGCAAGTACATGGCAAAAACCTAAAAAAAAAACCCAAAACACAAAAAAGGTTATAAATTTTGACCAAAACCAAATATACTATAGGGTCTCATTTACATATTACTCTAAGAAACAAAGATTGGTAAGAAATAGACTCATAAAAGTACTTGCTAAAAACTAACATCTTTCTAAGCAATGTATTAATAATCAAGTTTTCTGTGATCTGCCTAACAAATTAAGAAAAGAGGTCAGTACAAGTGGCATGGTGGTTAAGGTGCTGGACTTCCACGTAGCTGACCATGGTCCCGGACAAGGCAATTTGCCTTCTCACTTTCCCTTTTTCTCTCTGGTGAGCACAATCCCTGTAGTAAAATGAAAAGATAATAATGATAAATAAAATTAAATAAATAATTCAAAGAAAAAAATCCTTTCAGTAAGTAAACATTTTCCTGCCACTTCGCACTTATGAAACTCTTACCACATGCATCATCTGTCTAACCCACACAAAATCCCCTGAGGAAAGTAATGCTACATCTCAGGTTATATTACAAATAATGAACCCAGTGGTGCAGCCAGGATAGAAGGCAGGCACACGAGGCAGCTGAGTAAGTGATGGAGGAATGAGATGTGGGCATGTGTCCAAATGAGAAGTTGATGGGATGTAAACTCATGTTAAAGGGCAGATCTTGGAGGGGCTGTCCTACTGTGTCAGGCAATTTGGATTTTAACCTGGAAGCAATGAAAGCTTTTGAGATGCATTAGATGATCAGGGTTAAGTCATAGGGAAATTGTCCAGACAATACAGTTACAGATGATTTTAAAAGTCAAATAATAGAAGTGATTGCTATTATCCAGGTCAGAAGTGAAGAAAGCTTAATGGTCCAGTTAGCAAGGAAAATAAAGATTGATTTGAGAGATGATAAAGAGGTAGAATTAACATGTTTGGCAACTGCTGTTTGATAAATGTGGTAAAGGGGGACCAGCAGTTAGCATAATGGCTATGTCGCTGGACTCCCATGCAGTCAACTATGGTTCAAGTCCTGGACCTGGTGGCTTAAAACTCATGCCAGGCACATGTGCATGCGTGCCCAAGATCCCGAGAGGAGAATGGAGGAGAAGGGATTGTGGCATGGTCATCCCCTCCGGGGGGCGGTTTCTTCTCACTTTCTGTCTCTCTGTCTCTCTCTCTCTGGTGAGTGCACGTGCCCTATAGCAAATACCTTTCAAAAAAAAAATTGTGGTAAAGGAAGAGTCAAGATTAGCTCCCAGTTTTCTAACACGGGCAGCTAGAAGAGTGGAAGAGGAATTCTTACAGCTATCGAATATGGAATGAGGCACAAGATTGGAAAAATGGGTTCAACTGTAAACATATTGAATGTGTAGGCATATAAATATGGGACAAAATAGTGTCTACCAGGGATTTCTGTATGTCGATCTTTCCATGGGGGAGAGACTGACCCAAGATACTGATTCAGTAATTTCAGGCAAGAGTTGGTTGGTTAGACCATGAGAGTGAATTGGGTAACAAAGGAGCATATAGAATGAGAAGCAAAACTGTCCAAAGAAGAAGGCCTGGTGGGTACCACAGCTGAAGTCAATAGTCTGTTCATATATTAGTGGCTGAATTAGCTACTACTGGTGAGAAAAGGAATGTTTTAATTTTTTAAGCTCTTGGCTATTAACTTTTTCTCACTAACTCATTGACATTCTAAGAGTAATTTCTTGATTTGCCCTTTGTGGAAAAGCTCAATGAACTTTCTAACATAAATTACTAATTATTTAATTTCATAGTGAAGTGTTGCTATTAAAGGTATAATTGAGATATGTTTAGGAAGTGTACATTCTCAATCACTTGATCCAAGCATTTTGGAAAACCTACTCTGTTCTTTTTCAGCACACTCTGATCAATGCCTGCCTTTATCATTCTCTTGAAATTCCTCTTGTCAGAGTCACCAGAAACTGTTGTTTCCAAAGCCAATGGCTGCTTTTCCTTCACTGTCTTCTTCAGTCTCCCATAGAACTGGCACTTTTCACTATTTCTTTCCTGAAACTTTTTTAACAGTTTTAAATTCAAGGGTTCGCTCTAGAAAAGATGCTCAAGAAATTGGCAACAATAGACTTCCTGAGAGGAAAATACGTGAGGCAGAGGGAATTACTTTTCATTACATTTGCATTTGACTATCCATACATGTTTTCTACTCAAGGAAATATAACAATTTCATAAAAATGGCCAAGCCTGTGAAGATATAATATTCTAAAATAACATGGTTTAATTTCTGTACAGTACGTACTTGAGTCATTGTATAGTGCAAATAGAATATAAGTACCCAACTCTAAAATTTATTTGCTGTGGCTCTCACTGTGTTTTAAATGATTCTGCAGTTGCGATAGGTGTAATAATTTAGGTCTCCAGATCTAAGTGAAATCCTTTGTTTAAAATTTCTTATATTCCTCTAAGTATAAGGCCTTGTCTCACAAAGCAAAAAGTCCTAAAGGGGAATGCCAGGGTTGCTTTGGTGTCTCAGCAATGGCATTGGAGACCCAAGTTCTCCTTACCCACATTTCTATTCCAACATTCTTAAGATGGAATGTTTTGCTGTTAGATTTGTTGCTGGATGAGATGGCTGGCTGCTCCATTTCTAGGCTTCGTGTCTGTAGCCAGAAGAACAAATGGTAAAGCATATACTGCATGTTGATTCCTTTAAAAAAGTTTTTCTAGAAGTGTCATCGTGAAACAATAAGGAATACACATACTGGTCTCTAACCCCAGCCTCTAGCACAGAGATCCTAAAACCCTTACAATTTCCTGAATTATAGGTGCTAGGAGAATCTTTTGTTCTGATATTTAGTTTCTGCTCTGGTTCCTAACACCAAGCTCCTAAGGCCTTCGTAATTTTCTGAGCGAGAAAAACATCTGACACAGAGCTCTAAATCTCTTAGAATTTTCTGGGTGATAGGAGTGTCATTTGTTCTAACGAGATGAGTCTCAGTGGGCTCCTGGATGGGGCCATACCATGATTATGAGCTTGCAGCTTTCAGCCTTCCTCCCCACTGTGTGGAGAGGAGATAGGACCTGGAAATAGTTAATAATTGATCATGCCTGTGTGATAAAGCTTCCATAAATGTTCCTAAACCATGGGATTCAGGGAGTTTCTAGATTGGTGAACATCCAACCACAGAGCATCTGTGTGCCAAGAGGGCGGGGCATCCCAACTGCATGGTCAGGAAGCTCCTGGACTTGGGACCCTTCTGGATCTTATCCTAATTATCTCTTCCTCTGGCTGTCTATACCTTTATCCTTTATTAATAAACTGGTAAATGTAAGTAGAGTGCTTCTCTGAGTTTTATAAGCTGCCCTAACAAATTAATTGAACCTAAAGGGGGTTCATGAGATCCCCAATTTATGGCTGACCATTCAGAAGCCCAGGTTACAACTTGTGGGGTTTTTTTTTTTTTGAGAGGATTTTGCTATAGGGAGTGTGTGCTCACCAGAAAGAGAGACAGAGAGATAGAAAGCAAGAAATCACCCCCCATGGGGGATGGCCATGCTGCAATCCCTTCTCCTCCATTCTCCTCTCAGGATCTTGAGCATGCAAGCACACACACCCAGCGTGAGTTTAAGCATCCTAGTCCAGGACTCGAACTGCGGTTGGCTACATGGGAGTTCAGCAACATAGCCATTACGTTATTTGCTGGTCCCACAACTTGTGGTTTTTGATTGACATCTGAAGTGGAGAGCAGTCTTGTAGGACTGAGCCCTCAACTCTTGAGGTCTGAAGCCATCTGGAGGCGATGTCAAAATTAAATTAGAGGATATCTACCTGGTGTCCCCTGGAGAAGCCATGCAATCAATTATATGGTGTGTGGGATAAAAATTTTGGTGAGAAGAAGTCATGGAACCATTCTGTATTAAGATCAGAGAATGGGAATACATTTTTTTCCCCCTTACAATCCTATGATTATTGAATAACTTTCATTTATGTCTCTACTATAATGGTATCATGTGGCTTTATACAAAGATAATAAAAAACACTAAGTACTTATTCTAGACACATTTATGCCCCCCTCAACAAAGGCTCTGCTATTAAGGAAATAGGTTGGCAAAAGTCACCAGCAGAGTTTGCTCATTATTAATTAATTCATTTATTCATGAAATATATATTAAGAACTCACTTCATAACAAGAACTTTTCAAGATCTTGGAAGCTAAACAAAATGAAATTTTGTATGTATGACACTTTCATATTATTAGGCAAAATTGTTATGTTTGTGGGTTAAAAAAAGTTGAATTAATAGCATTTTTATACGTTACATAACTATATGCATTTTATTTACTGCACATGATGAATAATTTGATAATAATGTTTTTCTTTATTTTTTGGAGAGTTTTTGTGTTTTTTTTGTTGTTGTTGTTTTGTTTTGTTATGGTGCACGTGTGCTTGCCAGAGAGACAGAGAGACAGAAAGTGAGAAATCATCCCCAAGGTGAGATGGCCACACCACAATCCCTTCTCCCCATTCTTTTTCTGGGATCTTGGGCATGCACGCACACATGCCCAGTGTGAGTTTGAAGCCACCAGGTCAGGGACTTGCACCGCAGTCGACCATGTGGGAGTCCAGTGATGTAAACATGACACCATCTGCTAGTCCTAGTAATGTTTCTTTAAGTAGAACCTAGGAAGCATTTTAATTTACAAAGTAGGCTATTTCAATAAGGTAGGTTGTAGAGAACATGCCAAATTAGTTCAAGTAAGATTTATAATAAGGAAACACAGAGACTGACAAAGAGAATCTCAAGGTAATCTCTAAATAGCAGCCACATGAAGGCTAGTGCTAGAAAATGATTTTGAGTTCGGGATGAGTCCAGGGGACTCAACAGTAATCATTTATGGATCTTCACTAAGATTCTATATTCACATAGCTTACTTTACGTATCTGTGGTATATAAGCTAGACGGCAAAGATTTCATTTCACTAGTCTCTCTCAGCTGGATTCTTCCTGCTGGCATGTATTTCTTCACTTTTGCTTTCTACTGCAGCTCATGTCACTACTGGAATTCTCCCTCCATGTTTCTGATTTCAAATACTTGAAAGATATGGATAATCCCATTTCCCAAGAATATTAAGTTTTTTCCAGGTCACACAAATTATAGTTTGAAGGGAAACCCACAGTTGGTTGAGCTCACACTAGTCCATTAACGTGTGACCCCAATGGTTAGGGTCAGTTGGTTTTCTAGGTATTGCAGCATATCTTTCACAGTTAAATTATTCATTATCAATGAACTTTAGTAAGAAATAAAATGTGGACACTATTTGTCTAACATTAAGAATTGATCCTAGGGAACAACAGATGGCATAATGGTTACATTGCTGGACTCACACATAGTCAACCACAGTTCGAGTCCTGGACCTGGCAGCTTAAAACTCATGCCATATGTGTGTGTGTATGTGTTTGTGACCAAAATCCCAAGAAGAGAAAGGAGGAGAAGGAATTGAGAAGTGGCCATTGCCCCTGGGGGGTGATTTTTCCCTCTCTTTTTCTGTCTCTCTGGTGCATGCATGTGCCCTGTAACAAAAATATCCCAAATAAATAAATAAATTAATTAATTAATTAAAAGAATTGATCCAAGCCCAGCCTGTGATAATTTTATAACAACCTGATTGATTACATTGATAACTTTCAAAATGTATTTCACAAAGATGCTTAAGGGTTTCAACAATAAAATTTAGTTTGCTATTTTAAGCTTTAGTTAAAACAATAGTATAAAACATTATACAATGTACAAATATTAGTATGTAGCAATTTTTTTTTTTTTTGCTATGGGGTGCATACACTTGCCAGAGAGAGGGAAATGAGAAAGCACTCTCCCCACACCCCCACTACTAGGATGGCCACAGCTCAATCTCTTCCTTCTCTATTCTCCTCCTGGGATTTTGGGCATGCATGCACCCATGCCTGGTGTGTTTTTATAAGCCACCAGGTCCAAGAATTGAACTGCAGTCAGCTAGGTTAGATCCAGCCACCTTAACCACTGTGCCACTGGTTGGCCCTGTAGCAAATATTAATACATGAGAGGAAAAGTATTAACATATATTCTAATTTATTGAATTAAAAAATCATAAAATGTGATATAAATTTGAATTTATGAAATACAGTATACTGGTTAAAGGTTGCTCCCATCCATTTTATGTTTTGTTTATATTTGTTTCTGTTCTATATATTGTTTGTTGAAATGTGTACTCAAGAAGATGAAAATGTACAAAAGTAAGCAGAGTCGTAAATTTGGCTTCCACCCTGGAGAATTCTCTGACCCTGAGTGAACATGAGTTTAACTTTGCTTGGCCTGGTGGACATGAAGAAATGAAACAAAGAACTAAACCTCCTCAGTGTAGATGATCAATATTCAGAGCTCTTTTGTATTAATGGGACTTTAAGAGGCTACATACACAGTGTAAAAGTAAGCAAGAAATGAGCTTATTAACCCCAAACTCCAGGAAACTGCAAGTAAAATGATATATTTTGGAAACTTGAAATTGGATAAAGGGGGAAAGTTTGTGTCTCTGAGAATGAGTAAATACAATAAATTCTCAGCTGGCTTTATAGATCACAGCTTGTATTACTTAAGTGGTTAAAAACAAAAACCTCTGTGTTTCTTTTTTTTTGGATAGGTTTTTGCTATAGGGCGTGTGTGCTCACCAGAAAGACAGAGAGAGACAGAGAGATAGAAAGTGAGAAATCACCCCCCGGGGGATGGCCATGCTGCAATCCCTTCTCCTCCATTCTCCTCTCGGGATCTTGGGCATGCACGCACACACACCTGGTATGAGTTTAAGCCACTGGGTCAGGGACTTGAACCGTGGTTGACTACGTGGGAATCCAGCAACATAGCCATTACGCTAACTTCTGGTTCCCCGAAAACCTCACGAGTACTTTTAAAACTAGAGTTTGTGATTGGTAGATCTTATAACTGGAAGAGGCAAATGCATACAGTTTCTGAATAAATGACAACTTTAAATTATGTCTCAACAAATTCTCAGAAAGAGATTCCCCCCAAAATACAAAGGTAAAGAAACAAAACCAGACAAATTAATAAGGTACCTTGGGCAAGAGGAGAAAAGAGATCGAAGAATAATAATAACCAAGTGTTTAGATATTAGAATTGCATTTAAAATATATAAAGAAATAAAAGAAGGAATCCCAATATGAATAAAAACCAAAAGGCAATTAAACTAAAGAAGATTTGAAAAAAACTAGAAAATATGTATTTAATAGACTATGAGGTCCATTTGAAGATAGAATTAGAGAAATGAAGATCATTAGAAATTATCTAGACTATATCACAGAGACTATGGAATGGAAAATTTAGTTGGAAGGTTAGATATGGAGGCTAGAATGGAATGGGTCAACACATAATTAATTGGTGCATTAGAAGGACAGGAAAAGAATGTTAGGGAAGATGCATTGTTTAAAAAGATGAGAATTTTTCAGAATTTATGACAAACAGTAAGCCATTGATTAAGGATTTCCAGTTATCCTAAACAGAATAAATACATAAAATGCCATAAACTCCATAGCTGGGTACCATGTGAATCTGAAGAACGATGGACATTTAAAGAAAAAATTTAAAGCAACTAACAAGAAAAAAACCACATTATTTTAAAAGTACTGTAACTACGATTAGATTTGTAGCTGCCTTTTTATTGGCAAAAATGGGAACCAGAACACAGAGAAGTAATCATTACAATGAGCTAAGAGAAAAGGACTGCCATCTGGAATTCTATTTTTAATAAGACGTATTTCAAAAATTAAGTAATAAAAAAGAAACTGAGTTTTTGCCATAATGAGATCTTTACACAAAATAGTCTGTAGATGTATCAGGCAGAAGAAAAATAATCCCAGGTGGTAGCTCTGAACAGCAAGAAGGAATTTTTTTTTCTTTTTTCTTTAGGTTCTGTTTTGTTTGTTTGTTTGTTTTGCTTTGTTTTGTTTTTTGCTTGATTTGCTATGGATTGCATGCACTTGCCAGAGAAAGACAGAGGAAAAATGAGAAACCACCCCCTAGGGAGGGTGTCCACACCACAGTGCCTTCTCAATTCTCCTCTTGTGATTTTGGGCACACATGCCCACATACCCAGCATGTTGTTCAAACCACTGGGTTCAGGACTCGAACTGCACAGTTGGCCATGTGGGAACTAGCCACCTTCACCACCATGTTACCAGCTGGCCTAGGAATAATAACGTTAAAATTTGTAAATATAAAAAATCAATGGTTGTACAACAAATTTTTTTTTTTTAGTCAAAACTAACATGTATGAAAAAATAGCATATGTGTTTAGGTGCATCAAAATTAAAAATCCTTCTTCAGAGGTTAGTAGCAATACTGAATAAATTAAATAAATGTAAAGAGTGATAAATGATATTTGTGCACTTAAAACTTTAGATTCTGTTTAATGCCTATTACATTAGCCTAAGCCACAAGATTCTGTTTTTGAGATTTGTGTTCATATTTTTATTTTCTAGTAAATTAATAATGTGCAAAAAACAATTTCCATTGTCAGATTTTTTTTTGCCATGGATCAGAGAAAGGCAAAGTGAGTAAATGTTATGTCCATCCCTACATCCGCTTGTTGACTGACTGATTTTCATAGGACTTAGTTCTGCAACCCTCAGAGGGGAGGATAGGAATAGCGTAGTATCTAGGAATACACACTGGTTTTCTGTTATCTTCATGAGAAGAAAAGTTGGTGCTCTTAATATTCTAATAATAATAACCCAGGGTATATGAGTATTGCACTTTTTTGTAACTGATTTCTCAAATGCCTCTTCTAATCAGTACTTGTCAGAGTCCTTTGGGTAACTATTCTTCATGCTTCATATTTCTCTCTTAAATGGTCTGTGCTTCATTTGATGGGGAAAAAAAAAGTACATGAGCACACACACAGATATGGAGGAGGTCTTCAAAAAGTTCATGGAAAGCACTTATTCTGAAAGTACTATTCATGGGATTAAAAACATTTTTTTGCACTTTAATTCCATTTTCCCATAAACTTTCAAAGAATGATTCATGTAGGGGACTTCAAAAAGCTCATGGAGAAATGAAATTAAGTGTGTTCATTTTGGTGCAAAATGTTTTTGAAATCCATCATAATTTTCATAATATGCATTTCCCATGAACTTTTTGAAGAACTTTTGAAGACTCATTTATGCTAAGTAAGTGCTCAGCATAACAACATTGATAATGCAATTTACATGGCATTTTCATTATGATCAAAGTACTTTATAAAATATTTTATTCATTCCTGAAAAGAATTTCAAGAGGTAGAAAAGGGGTATGTTAAACTTATTGTCAGAGGTCAGAATTGCAGCTTAGAAAAGTGAAGTGTTATCAGCAGGGTCACAGGACTAGTGGTTGACAGGAATAAAGAACTCTTCTGTTTTCAGCCTGGTGTCTTTTCAACACTTAATGCTGTTTACCTTTTTTTAGGCACACTAAGGACACAGAAGCTCTTCTTCAGGAAATTCGTATTGAGAAGGTTGTATTTGCATGTATGTGTTGCAGATTCTGAGTAAGAGAAAAAGAGAATTTGATAAGCCACTATAGGAAGCATGAATCTCTTGAGTTAAAAATCTCTCTCTCTCTTTTTTATATTTTTTTATTTATTTTTTTATATGAGCAAGAGTGCCAGCAGGGAGCACAGAAGGAAAATATATGAGGTAGATGTTTTTGGTGGGCTTTGAAACAAGATATCAGATCTGCCAGAACCCTGTCTTCTCAAAAACCTGTCTATGTACCTCTGCCCCAAACCTTCTCTTACTCTTCCCAGATCCTTCCCTGGAGATTGGTTTAAAAAAATATGAAAGACTCTTCTTTGACCTGTTCCAGTTTATAGAAATACTGAAGCATTTGAGTAATTTCTGGCTTTTCGATTACTTCTCTTAAGTAATACCAGGTTTTCTTTGTAGTATGGGTCACTGGAAAAAGTCATTTTAGAGCTAAGTAGATGTTGGTGTAACTGTAAAAGAGCACAGGCCTGACTTCGGAGATTTTAACCTACTATTGCTCAAAAGAAGATATTTAGGTTCAATTTCCAAGTCAAACTGTCATAGCTTACTTTTTTTTTTTTTTTTTGGAGAGATTTTCATTGTAGGGCGCGTGCGCTCGCCAGACAGACAGAGAGAGACATAGAGACAGAAAGTGAGAAATCACCCCCCAGGGGGGATGGTCACGCTGCAATCCCTTCTCCTCCATTCTCCTCTCGGGATCTTGGGCACGCATGCACACGCGCCCGGCGTGAGTTTCAAGCCACTGGGTCCGGGACACGAACCGCGGTCGACTACGTGGGAGTCCAGCGACAGCCATTACGCTAACTGCTGGTTCCCATAGCTTACTTTTTAAGCTTCAAATAATGCTTACATACTGATCCTTATGTTAATCAGGGAAAAATTTAAGAGATACTCAACTTCTTAAATAATAGACACATTGAAAAGTAACTCTTTGGTCCGTCCCCAGGAGCTTCATATAAAATCGTTTCAGGGGAGCCTTTTGCTATAACTGAAAAATATGGGTTTTCTCTAAATCAGTGGCTACAAATATGAAAGATAAGTGTATGTACTGGTTCCACATTTTGAAGAAAACTAAAAAAAAAATGATCCTTGAAAATATAGGAATGGAGTTTACTCATATATCAACCTTGGAAGTATTGTTCTTTAAGACAAAATTATAGGTATTAATGGAGTGAACAAAAGGAATCCCTGTTCAAATATATTGTTTTAGATTGAAAATATTAAGTGCGAAATGAGCCCACCATATGGAGTTTCTGGAGAATTAGCACAGCCCCTTGATTTCTGACATTGTCTTCCCAGCAGGCATCGCTGCAGTCATTATTAAATTATGTCTTTAGGTCATCACCATCTTAGTTTTCCATTCATCATGACCTTCTCCAAAGTTGCTATGACAACAGCATGGTACTTGCAACGGAGTGGCTAGTTATAGCTAAGCCTATAAACAGTGTGAAGCATTTTTGTAGAAATATCATTATTGAATTTTGAGAGCTTCCAGCTGTTTACATAATTCTAGTGAAACTTATTGAAATCCAGATTGCTTCCAGTCTTGAATTATTTGAACCAAAGATGTACATTTTCTATAAAAATGTTGTAGAGAAAGTTCAATATTTGAAATATTTACTGCAATTTAGGATCTTGTACTTTCATGACACAGATTATGGCATATTTTCATTGTAGTCGAATAAGTGAGGAAAGAGAAAAACAGTGTTGAAACTTTAAATGTCTCAAGAAGGTGATCAGGTCTTCCACAGAGAAACCAACCCTATGTAAAGCTTTCTGTAGAGAATTCAATCCATAATGTACATGGTGAGTCGGTCTCTCTCCATCGTTATGTGTCCATCTCTTAGTTTGAATAGCAAGGAGGATAACTCCTGGGGTTACCATGACTAAATTACCAACACATTTAATTACTGAAGTAATATTTAAATTATTCTTAATATATAAAGTTATAAAGTATATCAAGTCATTCCATTATCATTTATTCTTTAGAAGCATTGGCTTCCATTCTTTGCTCGGGTTTGTGTGTGTATGAGAGACAGACAGACAGAGAGAGAAAAATGGGGAAGAGATAGGGTTTACCGCAGGAACTAAAAATCTTATCGTTACTTCATAGACCCAGATCCTGATTCTGGAGTGATGCTGTCAATCCCAGGATGATTAAACCTTTCTTCTTCAGTATATGGCCATATAACTGTTAACTAAATCTTTATAGAACCACTTTGTGCTGTGGATGATTTAGAACGGAAGTCAGGGAAAGATACGTGTGAAAATGTGTTTTGTTTTTAATAAGAAATGGGAAAAAATCCTCATAGATATTTTGCTTACAAGTTTCACAAACTATTTCTAATACATTTCACTTTTTTTTTGAGACAAAGGTTTTTATTTATTTTTGTTGTTGTTGTTGTTGTTTTTGCTATAGAGCATGTGCACTTGCCAGAGAGACAGAGACAGAAAGTGAGAAATCACCCCTCAGGGGAATGGCCATGCTGCAATCCCTTTTCCATTCCCCTCTTGGGATTTTGGGCATGTGTACACATGTGCCTGGTGGGAGCTTCAGGCTGCTGAGTCCAGGACTTGAACCATGGTCAGCCATGTGGGAGTCCAGTGTCTTGCCCACTGTGCCACCTACTGACCCCAATACATTTTTTACTTTAATGACCATTTAAATTGGTGTCTATTATAAGAAGCTAAACGTTGAACAAAGTGTCCAAATTAAAACCTTCTATAGATTATTCTTTATTTAAGAATTGTAGATAGTGCTAAAGTCACTTCATTTTCTCTCTTCAAAAGTCAATAACATCTCATGGAAACACTTCTAATATTTGTGGTTTAGGATGGAAGTGCCAAGATTTTTTTTTTTTTGGAGAGGTTTTTGCTATAGGGTGCGTGCACTTGCCAGAAAGACAGAGAGAGACAGAGAGACAGAAAGTGAGAACTCACCCACCAGGGGAGATGGCCATGCCACAATCCTTTCTCCTCCATTCTCCTCTCGGGATCTTGGGCATGCACACACACGCGCTCCACATGAGTTTAAGCCACTGGTTCCGGGACTCGAACTGCGGTCGACTATGTGGGAGTCCAGCAACATAACCATTATGCTAACTGCTGGTCCTTCAAGACTCTTATGATAAGACCCTAGAGAGTCAATGAAGCCTCATGAACAGCAATTTTTATGTACAGCTGAGACCGAAGGGACCAAGTCCCATAGGAAACATCGTTTTGGTTTTTGTCCTGGTAACCCCATTAAATCAAGAAATGACACTGTCCTTTGCAAAGGAAATCCAACTTCATGAAGCATTAGCAAAGAATACAGACAGATGTGGGCAGACAGAAGAAAGAAGGTGTAATATTATATCCCACTTAACAGCACCTTGTCAAAATCCCCATTAGACATTTCCAAAGCCCTTTTCTAAGAATTCCTCTTCAGCCCCAATTCTCTTCAACCACATTTTTTCTTTTTTTGAGAGATTTTCACTGTAGGGCACGTGCGCTCGCCAGACAGACAGAGAGAGACATAGAGACAGAAAGCGAGAAATCACCCCCCAGGGGGGATGGTCACGCCACAATCCCTTCTCCTCCATTCTCCTCTTGGGATCTTGGGCACGCACACACATGTGCCCGGCGTGAATTTTAAGCCACCGGGTCCGGGACACGAACCACAGTCGACTACGTGGGAGTCCAGCGACATAGCCATTACGCTAACTGCTGGTTCCCTTCAACCACATTTTGATCCACCACCTCCCACGTCTCACACTGCTGACTGCTCTTTGTTAATTCCAGGGGGCACCTGTGCTGGCTCCTTCAGCCCCCCTTCTGTCGCAGTATCCCGTTCACCCCCACATTATCAGTTCAGCAAGCAGGACACCCTGGGCAGGATCACTCACTGCAGAAGAAAGCAGAGGATTGTTTACTAAAATCATCATATATAAACATTTTGTTGTATTTTGAAAGATAACTGTTCTCTTTTCTTGATACATTTAGAAACATGGGAGCAGAAATGAAAAATACATGAAGATGACATCAATAGGAGTTATTTCTAGTATCATTTCCTGTAACGCATGATAAATTTTAAATGATCTCCTTTATGAGAAAAACATTTCAAACCAATTTTTCTCCATTTGACTGACAAAACAAAGCATGATCTACTTTTCTTCTGTGTGCTAATTCAGAAAGCAGGCGCGCTTTAGTTTTCAAACCAATAAGTGCAAAATGACTCATTAATTTGAGAGTAACTGGTACCACAACAGTTTTAGAGCTTTTAGGATTTGTGCAGCTGTGGAAATTCTGTACATATTCTTTCATTAATTAGGGCTGAAATCTGATTCAAACTAGTTTTTGGCCAAAATGGAAGATTTATTGGGACAGTACTGGGATAGATCATATAGTTGAAGGAAGATTTACTGGAACCTGACTGCACTGGGAAAACTCAGGAATTAATGGAGGCATGAACTTACAGAATTCTCTGTTTTTGTCTTCTGTTTATGCCATTTTATAGGGTGGGAGCATGACATCTGAGAGATGGGGAGGCACATTTGTGTCTAATGAAGATAAATTACACCTTGCTAATTCACTTAGGAAAAAGCTAGAGACAGCCTGATGGGTGCGGTCTGGTTAGCAACCACACCTAGCTAGTCACTGCAGTGAAAGTTGAAGACCCATCTGACGCCAAGCTCAGACACACGCTCACTCAGGCAGGGAGGGGAGGAAAGGGCCAATCTCAGCAGGGGAGGCAATTGTATTGTACTGGGCAGACAAATCCACAATTGGCAGAGGAGTCATACTTAAATTTAGGAAAATGATTCAGTTTTTGTTTTAATTGCTAGGGGGTGTGTGTGCTCACCAGAGGCAAAGGGAGAGAGGGAGAAAGCACCCCTATCCCCTTACCACGGAGCATGTTTATATTTATACTACAGTCCCTTCTCCACTTCTCCATCCTGTCTGGATTTTAGACACACACGCACATACTTGACATGTTTTTTCAAGCCACTGGGGCAGGATTTAACCATGGTTGGCTATGTGGAATCCAACTTCCTTAAGCACTAGACCACAGGGCTGGCCCAGAATATCTATGCTTATGTTATATTTATTAATGGCTGAAACAGCATTTAAAAAGCAATTTACACTATGATGCCAAACTAAGTGTGTGAGTGTGTGTGTGTGTGTGTGTCAAACATAGCTCTTTTACTTTATACCCTGAACTGGAAAATACTTGTGTAATGTTTTATGATGTATGTGGCAACGGTCATTGCCAAATCGCACTATTCTTTCTTGCCTTCTTGACTCCATCTGTCTTTTCTTGCAAAGCGACTCCTGTTCGTGTTAAAATAGATCATTTCTTGAGGCCGTAATTATGTACAAGAGGAAACACAGCTGTGAATTCATCACTGTCCTTGAGGCTTTCGTGTGTTACTTTATGAGTGCCTTACATGGGGGCAGCTACCATATAAAATAACGGTCTGTAATTCCGAATTAGTATGGCCACCACAGGAAGAAATGCTTTGTTTATTTAGAAATATGCACATATAGATAAACTTAGTCTTATTTGGGAATTATGATGAGAACTCTGGACTCCTATACTTATACCATTGGCTAGAAGAAGCCACTGGCAATCTTTGCTTTGATGTAGGAATCATTTTCTCATGAAGAATGATTTAAAAAAAAAAAAAGAAAAATGTTAGAGATATAAGCAGAAACCTTTATCTGGAAATAGTATTTTTGGTTTTCCCTTAAGTAGTTAAATTAGGTAATAAGATTTTGCACAATTTAAATTTAGTTGAAACAGAATTTGGAGATTTTTTTTTTTCTGCTCTGAGATAAATATCATCCAGATGAATGGTTGGATGGTCATATTTTCAAAAACTTATAATATTGCTCTTTAATAATTGCAGTAGTTAAAACAGGATAAAAGGCATGGGGCTGGCAGGTGATGTGGTGGTTGAAGCTGCTGGATTCCCACATGGCCAACCACAGTTCGTGTCCTGGACCTGTTGACTTGCTTTATTGCTTTCTGTTTCTCTCTCTCTGTCTTTGTCTTTGGTCAAATTAAAAATAATAATAATAACAAATAGAATTAAATACAAAATAAATAATTCTTAAAAAAAGAAAAGGCAAATAAATAAATTCTTATTTAATATATCATAGATACCATGTACTTTGTTAAGTATTTAGGTTTTTTAAAAAGAGTTATTTAATTTTATTTATCATCATGATTTTAAAAAATTTGTTACAGGTGTGTGTGCTCACCAGAGACAGAGATAGAGGAAGAGAAAATGAGTAAGCAAGTTGCCAAGTCCTGGACTCAAACTGTAGTTAGCTACGTTAGTCTAGCTCCTTAACCATCGTGCCACCTGCTGACCCAGGCATTTAGATTTTTTTTTATCTCACTATCACAGGTATCTAATAACTACATTATCAGTCTCTTTTCAGGGGCATAGAATGAAGATGTCAGAGATTAGGCAATTAATTTTAAAAAACAACCTGTTAAGCAGAAGAATCAACGGTAAAATCATATTTGCAAGTTTCCTATTCTTTTATTCAACAAATATTTATTGAGTATGAATAAGGGATGAAATTGTGTTCTAAAAGCTAGGAAGAGAGTAGGAAAACAATAGAAGACCAGAACTCCTGCCCTCATGTAGCTTAAATGAAATGTCAATGAATAGGGCCCTAGTTGTGTTGTTTGTCTAAGCATTGACACACATCAACGAGTATGTCTGTCCCCTCATTGAATTAACCCCTACATTCTTTTTTTTTTTTTTTGGAGAGATTTTCACTGTAGGGTGCGTGCGCTCACCAGACAGACAGAGAGAGACATAGAGACAGAAAGCGAGAAATCACCCCCCAGGGGGGATGGTCACGCCGCAATCCCTTCTCCTCCATTCTCCTCTTGGGATCTTGGGCACGCACGCACATGCGCCCGGCGTGAGTTTTAAGCCACCGGGTCCGGGACATGAACCGCGGTCGACTACGTGGGAGTCCAACGACATAGCCATTACGCTAACTGCTGGTTCCCAACCCCTACATTCTTACAGGGTTAGTTCTAAACTGAGGTGGCCCAGGCCTATTTCCTATCTTACACCATTGATTAATCAAACTTTTATCTTACTTTATTCTCTGATTTGATATCTGTTCTGAACCACAATAAGAATTTAATCATGGGGCCACCAAATGATATCATGTTTATGTTGCCGGACTCCCACATAGTCAACTGCGGTTCTAGTCCTAGATTGGGCAGCTTAAAACTCATGCCAGGTGTGTGTGCATGTGTGTGTGTACATGTGTGTATGCAAGATCCCGAGAGGCGAATGGAGAAGGGACTGTGTCATGGCCATCCCTACTGGGGAATGATTTCTTGTTTTCTATCTCTCTGGTGAGTTCACACCCTATAGCAAAAAAATCTCTCTCAGAAACAAAAATGAAAACAAATCAAATTCCTATACTTACC
Organism: Tupaia belangeri chinensis; assembly: GCF_000334495.1. Lineage (NCBI taxonomy): Eukaryota > Metazoa > Chordata > Mammalia > Scandentia > Tupaiidae > Tupaia > Tupaia belangeri. Next base: position 3,511,313 of record NW_006205376.1, on the reverse strand, counting down.
CTCTGAACCTTGATTGTTCTTTCATTCTCAGGGGTTTCTCTCTGTTGTTTGCATTAGTCCCTGCATCACCTCTATAGTGATTAATTCCCATCCTACGAAACTACCCATATTAAGTGATAAAAATGTCCCTTGACTGACTTCCATACCAATGTCCTTTCTGTTCCTCAAGCCCCTTTTACCCTTCAAACATTTACTCATGTTTATCTATTTTAGCTTGAATATTTTTTCTTTAGTTCTTTGCATGGCTGTCTTATTCTCATTGACTTATTTATATGCATTTACTTACTTTTTTATTTGTTGATTCTACTACAATGAAAACTTATAGAGCAGTTATGTTCTCAGAATCATTTACCTTTTTAAAAAGAATTATTTTATTAAACACTATTTATTTTAATTTGATGAGAGAGGTGGTGGGGAGAGAGAGAGAGAGAGAGAGAGAGAGAGAGAGAGAAAGCTGCCGGGTCCCGGACTCGAACTGTGGTCAGCTATGTGGGAGTCCAGCACCCTTGACTATCATGCCACCTGTTGGCCCCAATTTGTGTCTGTATTCATAACATGTAGCACATAGCTTGGCATTTAGGAGAGGTTTAATATGTACCAGGGAGAAGAAAATGGTGGGAAGAGGCATAAAGGGATGGGAGAGGAAATTCTTTCCTTCCGTATTTCTTTTCCTAGTCAAGGTTTGGAAGCCTCATAAAAAAGTGAGTTTCTCTCTTTCTCCTTTCCTGTGCTGGCCTCCCAACAATGTGAAGTGGGGTTTCCAGATAAAATCATGCTCTATATCTACCTCTGAGCTCCTGAATCATGTTTTTTTGACTTCTCATTTTGGAGAAGCTCCACTTTTTAGTTATTTCTTTGACTTAGGGAGAAATGGTTGATTGTAATGTCACCTGATACATGGAATACATTTTTGGCATTTATTGTTATTACTTATGTTTCAATGGGAACTATTTTCTTACCCCTACCAATTATTTGCTTACTCCCCATCACACAATCTTTGTATCTGAATTCTATGTCCTGACGAACAAAAGCTTAACAGACTGGATTGCCTTGTTTCATTAAAGTCTTCATTATTCCTTCATTTAATGGTTACATTTAAAATAATTAAGTGCTCTTAAAGGAGGAGAAATAATATTTGGATTTTGAAAGGATTCTGGTTAATAGAATCATGTTTGATTTGGGCCAGCTCCATAGCACAACAGTTATGTGCTATCAGAGGGACCTAGATCCCAGATGACCAACTGTGGTTTGAATCCCAGCTCTGGCAGCTTGGAAAACCTGTTGAGAACATGTGTTCATGCCCAGGATGCTGATGGGATGGAGCAGTGGAAGAAAGAGGATTGCAAAGTAACCAGGCTCCATCGAGGGAGTGCCTCTCTTTTTCTCTCTCATGCGCATGTTCATATGCCCTCAAACAAAGAGAAAATCATGTTTAGCTTTACAGAATCATGCAATTTCAAAATTAAATAAGACCATAGATATAATTTACCAGAAAGCTTTCCCTAATAGTTCACTGTGAGACTAGCATCATGAGGACAGAGTCCACGCCTATGTTTGTTGCTCTTATTTCTCATATAGAGCACGATACCTGGCATACAGTATGGCTTATTTAACATCTTTTGAATGAATAAAATAATATCTTCATTTGGGTCACAGAATTTTCAAGTTCCGAAAATATAAACTTATGACCATCAACTCTAGTTTTATGAAAATATGTTGAAAAAGTTTCAAAATAGAATATATCTAAGAAGATAAGAACAAAGATGTTCATGGCAACCATTTGTTTAAAAAAGCAAAATACTGTGGAAACATCCATCAGTAGGAAAATGGTTAAACAAAGTGCCTTATATTCATTGTACAGAAACCTGTATACAGTGGTGAAAACGAGTGAACTACAAGTGTACTCATCAACATGGGTGAATCTCAAAAGTCATTTTGAGGCAAAAGCAAGTCATGGAAGAGTAAAAAGGAATTACTCTATTATACAAAATTTAAAAATATGAAAATATTCCAAATTTGTGCTTCAGCATTTGGGATGCTGTAATAAAATACTATACACTGGATGGGTGGCTTATAAACAGTAAGAGATTTGTTCTTACAGGTTTGGAAGTCCAAGGTACCAGTAGATTCTGCATCTGAAGAGTGATTATTTTTTGGTTCATGAACTGCTGGCTTTTAGCTGTGTTTTCACATCGTGGAAAGGTGAGGGTCTCTTCTTTGGCCTCTTTTATAAAGGGACTTTTACCTCCCCAAAAACCTTACCTGGGGGTTTGTAATTCTACCTTGGAAGTTAGGATTTTAACACGTGAAACTGGGGAGCACAGCATTCAGACAACAGCAGATCTACATAAGCATAGCTAAAGTATAAATAAATGTTTGATATCATAAACCAGAAATTAAAAGCAATGCT
>NW_006205376.1:3488631-3508872 GCF_000334495.1 Tupaia belangeri chinensis | reverse complement strand
CCTGCTGAGAGACATTTGTTGCATAGTGAATAGATTCCCTAAAGATATGAAATGTAAATTTAACAAGCAATATCTGAAAAAAAATATTGTCAATATTTTTGACAACTAGTATAATTTGGTAATATTATTTCAAAAAATTATTCCAGTTATTAAATACATCAGTCACCATCATGTTTAACTTGCTCATTAGAAGAAAACAACATGACTGGGACCAGCAGTTAGTGTAATGGCTATGTTGCTGGACTCCCACGTAGTCTACCATGGTTCGTGTCTCGGACCTGGTAGCTTAAAACTCATGTCGGGCACGTGTGCGTGCATACCCAAGATCCCGAGAGGAGAATGGAGGAGAAGGGATTGTGGTGTGGCCATCCCCCCTGGGGGGTGAGTTCTTGCTTTCTGTCTCTCTGTCTTTTGTCTGGTGAGGCCAAATGCCCTATAACAAAAACCCCTCCAAAAAAAAAAAAAAAAAAGAAAGAAAGAAAGAAATCAACATGAAAAAGTTTAGAGTTAAATGTAGTTAGAAGTGTGTGAGAATGCTCAGTTTCTGTTGGACTTGACTAGAATTTTCACTATAAAATTATCCCCTTACCCTGGTTAAAAAGTAAATAATTGAGGCACAGAAAAGCAAAGGACTTGCTCAAAGTCGCACATCTCAGAAAAGGTGAAAGTACAGAGACAACTAGGTGGTCACCCTCCAAAGTCCATTGACGAAGAAGTTTTCCAACCATCCCTAATAAACCATTTGGCACTCATGGGAAATTGTATTTTCGAAGCCCTTTCTACTGTAATATTTGATAGTTTTGTGATGAGAGCTCTGTATGCAGACTAGGTGCCAGGCTGTATTCCCAACTCATTATAACCTTCTGAGGCCTGTACTGTCATTACCCATGTTTTATAGATGAAGAAAATGAGGCATAGACAACGGAAAGAATTTTCCCAGTATTTCATGACCAGTCAGGGGTGGATTCAAGCCCATGAAGTCCACTGCAGTCTGTGCAGTGTCCCGTAAGATTTTCACATCAGAGCTGTGATCTCTTTGCTTCCCAGAGGCAAAAGCAAGACACAACTGAATTGAGGTGAAAGGAGGGAAACGGAGAGAAGTGGAAGGCGATTTTGTGTGTGGAGAAAGTAGCAGAGCAGCAGCTGGCTCGAGTGGTAACGATGTGCCAGAGTAACACTTGCCTTCACGTGAAAGGCTGCAGCCTGGGGTCTTCCCAGAGCTGTGCGCCAAGACGGCTGTGGATGCTGCAGATAACCCGGGGAGATGTCCCCTCTACATCGTAGAACTCTTGTCCTCAATGACTTGGACCAGCAGTTAGCATAATGGCTCTGTCGCTGGACTCCCACGTAGTCGATCGAGAATTTTCCCAGTATTTCATGACCAGTCAGGGGTGGATTCAAGCCCATGAAGTCCACTGCAGTCTGTGCAGTGTCCCGTAAGATTTTCACATCAGAGCTGTGATCTCTTTGCTTCCCAGAGGCAAAAGCAAGACACAACTGAATTGAGGTGAAAGGAGGGAAACGGAGAGAAGTGGAAGGCGATTTTGTGTGTGGAGAAAGTAGCAGAGCAGCAGCTGGCTCGAGTGGTAACGATGTGCCAGAGTAACACTTGCCTTCACGTGAAAGGCTGCAGCCTGGGGTCTTCCCAGAGCTGTGCGCCAAGACGGCTGTGGATGCTGCAGATAACCCGGGGAGATGTCCCCTCTACATCGTAGAACTCTTGTCCTCAATGACTTGGACCAGCAGTTAGCATAATGGCTCTGTCGCTGGACTCCCACGTAGTCGATCGCTGTTCGCTTCCTGGACCCAGTGGCTTAAAACTCACGCCGGGCCATGTGCGTGCATACCCAGTCATGTAGTTTTTCAGACCCAGTGCGGCTTAGGGACATGCTCTGACCTCTGGTCCTATCTCTGCACTCAGGACTTCCCAACTTCCTGCGTTTGGCCTTTGCTGGTGCTGGGTCAGGTGTCCTTGCATGGGGGGGCGGAAGTTGCAACGTGTATGTGGCTCTGAGGTGGACCAGCGAGAGGAGGTGCTGGGGGCCTATGGGTGTGTCGCCTGGCCCACCCGCAGCAGACCCCTCTAAACTGGTTGTTGAGGTCCTGCAGTTGCAGGCGAGTTCAGTCAGGAGCATGTGTATCGTCCCCTTCTTAAGATCAAAATGAGAACAGCTTGGCGCCTTTCTCTTCCACTCCTGTTTGAAGAGTCGTGGCCTGGAGTGAGCGTCGGCAGAGTGAAGGACTTGTAAAAGGGAGGTCCCTCCTAGGCTGTGGTGATGCGGCCGCAAATGCCCCAGGGTTCAGGGCCAGCTTAGGTTGTGACCTGTCTTCTCCATCTACTCCCCAGCCCTGAGTGCTGGTGCCCCAGAACGCACATATTCCAGCTTGGAGCAACCAAGGCACCAGGGTGGTGCCAGGGAGGTGCCACAGAGCATGCCACTTTTCAGCACCCTCCTCCTGCCTTTCTTGCGGGGAGGCCCCCAGAGAGAGATTCTCTCCCTGACTCCCATCTAGCGTCCAGCTTATGGGCACCGGGTTTGAGCTTGGAATAGCGCTGCATTTAGTGTGGATCCTTGCTACTACCTGGTACAGTGACTCTGGTAAAGGCACGTGCAAAGTGGAGCGAGGGGCTCAGTTCTGGAACCTGCGGAAATTCCTGAGGGCTTGAGCCCCAGGCTCAGTCAGGGTCCCTCCTGCTTTTTAGATCTTTTGTAGAAGTGTCCCATGCTGGATACTTACTGTTGTGTTGTGTACCGCAATAGCTGTCAGGAAGTTAGCTCTCCTGTGTGTACTTAACCAAAATAAAGTAAATAAAACATTGATTATCTCATCTCTAATTTCAGGGGTTTATCAACGACCAATAATTTAAATCTTCAAACTAAAACAGTGTTCCTGGTGACCATGCGAAGTATATATTCACTTCCCTGTTACACTCCATGGAAGATGCACCAAAGAGCCCTTTTCAGCCTCCCTGGTTGAGCGGTCCCTGTTAAACAGCATGTGTTAGTAATCACACCGATGGATTAGAATGACAGGCAGAACAGGAAGAGATGACATGGACTGGGGTGCTTTGAGAAGTGTCAGGGAAGATGGGGACTTGATCACCTGGAAGTCAGAGCTCAGGAAAGCAGGGCATGGTAGAAATGGATCCAAGCAAATGGGGAACTTGCTTTAGGGAGGATGACCAAGGCTAAGCCATGTGCTAAACAAAACACTGAGTGTTGGGTGGCCTGGGAGAGTTAGGGCAGAGCTTTTCTTGGAGGTATATTCTTTCACTCGTCCCTATCCCCTTTATTAATAGCCAGAGGGATGTGTGTGCACCTGCTTAGAAGGAGGAAAAAAGAGCATGACTGAGCACTCCCTAGTGGGTTATGGTCATGCTGAAGTTCTTTTTCTTCCATTTTTCTATTTCTTCAGGATTTTTCCTGGTATGGTTTACAAGCCCCCAGGCCTAGAGTCAAACCACAGCTGTCTATTTAGAATCTAGTTCCCTATGCACCAAGCTCAGCCTCTAAGCTATGAGATGGCTCCACAGCCTTTTTTATGACCTTTTTTAAAAGAAACACATTTGTTCAGTTTCTTTCTTTCTCTTCACAGCTATACTCTCCAGTCAACAGTAACTTTTCATCAAATTGTAATTAGCTGCACTATATAGATTTTTCTAAGTCATAATGGCTTATCTTTACAATCTGCATTAATTCTTCATAAGTAAGATAAATATTACAAGTACCTTACCAAAGCAAAAGTAGTTTTCAATATTCCCCTAGGAACCTGGCTTTGTTTGGATATTTCTTCCTTAATATTTTCCCTCAATCTGCCTTACAGTAATAAGATAAGCTATGAGGAAATAGAAGGTAGAGGAGAGTCCTGTTTTCGAGTCCTCTAGTCAATGCATGCACAAATAACAAGAGAGAAACTGCAAAGCCAAGTGTGCATACAATGATGGTACAGTACCGACTGAAACGTATCAACGGCAAGAGAACACAAGGTACGCTATCAGAAGGAGGTGTACTTCTGGCTGCCAACATAAGTTCCATATGCAGCTTTCTTCTCTGTAATTTACATGACTAGGTTTAATAATTGGACAAATTAAAGGTAGTTTGTACAAAGGTTTTAGAGTGGAGTTGCCTCCCTCTGTGTCAGACCAATAAAATCAATAGCCTGACTTAGAACTCAGCTGCTTTTAGACAAGTGATAGAATAAACATTTAGGTGTCTTTTCAGGTGATAGAATAGACATTTAGGTGTCTTTTCTTTTTTTCCTTTTCTTTTTTTGCACATTTCTTGAGGCAGAAAACAGAATAGCTGAAGCAGGATCCCAAAGGTACCAAGCAATTATACACTGTCTTCCAAAGTAACCATACCATTGTACTTTTCCACCAGCAATGAATGAGGGTTACTATTGTTTCACACTCCTGTCAGCATTTGGTGCTGTCAGTGTTTTACATTTTGGCCATTCTAATAGGTGGGTAGTCATTACAATCACTTTTTAAATCACTTAAGAGATACAACAGGAAAGACATAAAATTTTTTTAAAATATAGATTCATTTTTACCAGTCTTGTTTTTTTTTTTTTTTTTCTGTTTAGTCAAGTTATATTCTATAGTTACTTGCTTTAGGTCTAAAGAACTACTTTTAATATTCCTATTAAGGTAGGTCTGTTAGTAACAAATTCTCTATTTTATCCTGACAATATCTTTATTTTGCCATTATTTTAGAAAGGTAGTTTCAATGAATGTACAGTTCTTGTTGACAGTTATTTTTCATTTTTTTTCAGCACTTTGAGTCTTTCTTTCTCCTAGCTTGGCCTCCTTTGTTTCTGGTGAAAAGTCCATTGTTAATTTTAGTGGGGTTCTCTTTTATGTGATGAGTCATTTTTCTCCTACTGCTTTCAATTTTATTCTTTGTCTTTGGCATTTAATATTTTTGCTGTCATATTTCTGTGTGGATCCCTTTGCATTTATTCTAATTGTTGAACTTCATAGATGTATAAATTAATATTTTTGTTTAAATCACATTTGGGATTTTTTTCAGACTGTGGAATGTTTTTGCATTATGCTCTTTTTTCTTCTGATACTTCTATTGCATGTGTGTTGATATGCTTAATGGTGTCCACATTTATGTGAGTTTCTTGCTCCTTTTTATTCATTTTTTTCCTCCATTTTTTAGATTGTATAACCTCTATAGATCTGTCATCAAGTTCTCTGATTTACTTCTGTCTTGGGTCCCCCTTGTGAATATTTCATTTCAGTTATTGTACTTTTCAATTTCAGAATTTCCATTTGGTTCCTTTTAAATAGAAATAATACCTTCCTTTTGCTATTTAACTATATTTTTCTTGAGTTTTTAGAACATGCTTTTATAGCAGCTGCTGAATCCACAATGTGGGCCCCTTCAAAGACAGTTTCTGAGGATATCTGTCACATTTTTCTGTTTTCTGCTTATCTTGTAATTTTGGGTTGAAAACTGAACATTTTAGATAATATATTGTAGCAACTCCAGCTACTGATTTCTACTCTTGCAAGGTTTGTTTTGGGTTCTTTTTTTCTTGTGTGGTGACTTAACAGAGGATTTTTGGGAAGTCTGTTTCACTTGCAGCCTCCGATGTTCCTTATGGGGATCATCCTTGGACATGTGTACAACCAGTTACTTTGATCTCTGTCTTTTCTTGATTTCTTTGTTAAATTGTCTGCTTCTCTTGGTATTACACTCATCTGTTTGCCAACACTAAGTGCCAGTTGATTGCATTACTGTTTTTAACAATGACATGGAGCCATAGATAGTTCCACAGTCAGATACAATTAAATCTATTACTCTTTACAGAGGTAAACTTTAAAACCAGTCATGAGGTTTGTTCTGACCCAGGAAGTCTTGTTGTTGATGTCTCTTTCTCTGATTCTCTCTGGTAAAATTGTAATTGGTCTGTGATCTAGTTTGGTTCTCTAATAACTCCTAATTGCTTACCAACAAAGTCTCCATTTTTTAAAAAATAATGTCCTAATAACTTGAACTTCTACACATTCTATTCTGTGTAAAGTCATTTTCCCTGGGGATCATTTTGGAGCTCTTTGGTTTTCTAGCTTGCCTTTCCTCTTGAGCAAAACCTCTCAGCTGCTACTCTTGGAACTGGGGGTTGTTAGGCTGACAGCCAGGATTTATAAATAAGACATTGGTGGGGTCAGTAGCTCTGGTCTTCTTGGGTTGCCTCTTCTGGAATGGAACCTCTGCCCTACCAGCAAGTTGCAGGTAGGGTTATCAGGGTCTCAGTATTGTTAGTGTACTGTACCTGGCATAGGGCTTCTTCTTTAGAAGCTGGGTGGAGGCAGAGAGCCATACTTACCAGATTTTCTTGCTTAGACTAGAACTCGTGCAACACTGGGTTTTGAGGTGGGGTGGTGATGAGAAATTCTCATGACTTATCCACCCTGGGAAGAAACTATAGCCCTATCATGAAAGCTGCGAGGAAAGGGAGCCCAATATTAATGGCTACACTTGCCCAGGGCAGGGCTTCCATCATACTGAGCTGGCAGGGGGTAAGATGGGAATGGAGTAGGCCATGGCTCAAGAGCACAGACTCTTGCTATTTTTACCAAGATTTAGTAGAGTTTATTGAATAAATGTTTTTTAAAATTAATTTGCTATATGCCCTTGGGACTATTTCCAGAGATTTCAAGTAGTTTTTACTACCATTCCAGTAGTTGTCCCATGAATGATGATTTATTAAGAAAATGAGATGAGGGACCAGAAGTTAGCATAATGGCTATGTCGCTGAACTCCCATGTAGCCGACCGCAGTTTGAGTCCTGGACCTGGTGGTTTAAACTCACGCCAGGTGCGTGTGCATGTGAGTGCATACCCAAGATCCTGAGAGGAGAATGGAGGAGAAGGGATTGTGGCGTGGCCATCCCCCCTGGGGGGTGATTTCTCACTTTTTATCTCTTTGTCTCTCTCTGTCTTTCTGGCGAGCGCACGCACTCTATAGCAAAAACCTCTCCAAAAGAAAACAAAAACAAAAGTGAGATGATAACATGTGAAAACAATTTTATTTTGATATCACTATTCATTGACAAATCACATATAGAGCTATGACAGACTGTACTGAAATTAATGACATAAAACTATAAAGGAAAACTCTGCTGATTAAAAGTTCAAATGATGCGTAATTCAAGGCAGCCAAGGTTTATAAGTAGCTTAAATCATTACTGTTTTAAACCTTAATCCTTGTAAATGTGAAACTTTCTTGAGTGTATTGCATAATTCCTAGTCTTATGAAATAGACCATACTTGTGTTGGCAGGTGGCATGGTGGTTAAGGGCGCTGGACTCCCACATGGCCGACTGCAGTTCAAGTCCTGGACCTGGCGGCTTGCTCTCTCACTTTCTCTCTCTCTCTTTCTCTCTGCCCCTCCCTGGTCAAATTAAAATAAATAAAGTTGAATAAAATATTTACAAAAAGAAATAGACCATACTAAATTTACTTTTTCTTTGTGACTAGGGATTACTATTGTAAATATACAGTACTGTGAAATGCTGTATCACAGTGGTGGTGTTAGACTTATTGACGAGGTTAGGGTGCTTTGTCTTCATGTGATATAACTCCACAAAAGGTCATATTTTATAGACCTACACATACAGCCCTCTCATATGGCACAGAGGTGTTCTGTTTGGCTTACTCAGTATTAAACAATTTGAGTTTGTTTTAAAATTTGGGAGATTTCCTGTAAAATTTGTATTTATAATCTTTTTGAGAAATCACAAGCTCTGGAGAGTACTTGGTTTTCATTTCCCTTTGGTTACAATTAGCTGATGCTGAGGAGTGGCCATCCCCTTTGGTTGGGGCACAAGTTCTCTATTTTGTCTCAGTCATCACTGCTCCTTGCTGCCTTAGGTAGGCTACTTCACTCATTTACCTACTTTGCTTACCCTCCCTTGTAAGCTTCAGAATTTTAGGCTTCTGACTTCTAATTTCAATTGGACACAAATCTAGATAGCCACGGTTCATTAAAAAATAAAACAGACAGAGATATATTTTCAAACATCATATCTAACTGAGGATCTTCTATGTATTAAAATGACCTAATCTTGTATTGTTTCATTGTATTTACCATCGATGTTAATGTTCAAGCAAGACAGCAAGAATACAGATAGTTCTAGGTACTTATAAGCCCACTTGTCTAGAGATTGTTATAGGAATGTACATACAGAGTTGTTAAATGCCTTGAAGGATAAGATGGAAATTCAAATGACTGATGAAATGAAGAAAGGCAATTTAGAATTATTCATGATAAGTAGAATTTTGTTCAGTCAGATGTAGTGTGGGAGAATTCGCTTAGTAATAAAAATCAATCCATATAATATTATGTGCTGAATATAAAGCAAATCAGGAAATGCAAGTCACAAATCTTGTTTCTGCAACTGGTTATGAAGTCTTAGCTGGAATAATTCATCTCTTTTTCTATTGTTTTTTAAATTCCCCTAGACTTTAGCCAGGAGATCAGTTTATCAAGGTTCCTTGCTCACAGTCTTCTTTTATAGAACTGTTATAGTTCATAATTAATCTTTGCTATCCAGAGGTATAACAAGAGCCCTTGGTTTTCATCTCTACCATTCCTGTCTCTGATTATGTATTTCTTAGCAGACATAATGGAAAGCTCTTCATGAAGCAAGTAACATAAACCAGATTGACTGGATAAGAAATATGGTAACCTGGAAAGGACCAGCTTTCTGGTTCAAGGATCAGACAGTATCCAGTTGTGAGTAGGTTATCTAGCTGAGCTACATTATGGAAAAACTGTATTAGGTTGTCTGGAAAGTCATGACATGCTTTTTTATGCAAAACGTCATGACTTTCCCAACAGCCCAACCTATCTATCTCTATAGATGTGTGTGTATAACATATAGTATATATAATGACCCTCCAGTTTGTAATTACATGTGTGTGTGAGCTATATATATATATACACACACACACATATATATATATACACACATACATATATATATTTATTCTGAAAATTTTCCTATCTGTGATCTGATTTCTACACCTGCTCTACTGTCTAAGGTATATATTATACACACACACACACACACACACACACACACACGCATGCACACGTGTATGCTTATTTCAAAGAAGAGATTCACATAGGTTAATAGCTGTGTGTAGATTGCCAGGCAATGTGTTCGTGGCAGGAAAAAGGCTACATTGACATCACCACCTAATTTAATTTATGATAGTTTTATGCCATTTGCACATACCCATTTATCTTTTATAAGTGTTAAAATGATGAAGACTATGATGTAAATTATAACAATTGTATCTTTTAAGTATTCATGGTGGCATATTTCTCAGTTCTCTGCAATTCCTCAAGCAATGTGGTTGTGGCTTTTCATTTACTCTTACGGTGGGCAAGAGAATTGACATTCGCTTCCGTGTCGCTCCTCTTTTTATAATAAGCTCTACTGAATGGTTAGGGAGCCATTGTGGAGGCACTGCTAATTGCTGAAGATGTCACTCAAACTTTACAATCAGGAGCTAGAGAAATAACCAATGGGATTAGAATATTCCTGAGACTCCTTTGAGGCAAACTCAGTTCAGAATACCGTTTTTCATTTGGGTTCCATAAATCTCAATTCTGGCCAGGGGATACAATGATGTTGCCAACCCTCAGATACTAGTTCTATTCTAGAGTCTATATGCAATGATTCCCAAAAGAATTTGAAATGTCTTATGCTATAAGATATCGTTATTCAATGAAATGACCACACATTCCTTTGGAGAAAACTGGGAGGAAGATTCAAGTATGCAATTGGGATTTTCTCTTAATGGTACACAGTCCCTCTGCATTTAAAGACTTCTGGGTTTATAAATTGATGCAAGGCTTACAATTACATAAGCAGGTATAAGTTTGTCATGCTGCTCTTCACTAAATCTTATTTTCCCCCAAATTCCCACTTTTGCCAATCAAATATGATCATTTTTTTTTTTTCTCAGTGGTTTTTGCCATAGGGTACGTGTTAGGCCAGAGAGAGAGACAAAGACAGAAATAGAGGGAAAAGTGAGAAATTACTCCTTTCAGGGCAGATGGCCATGCTACAATTCCTTCTCCGTTCTCCTCCTGGGATCTTGGGCGCATATGCACACACACCCAGCATGATTTTCAAGCCACCTGGTCCAGGACTTGAACCACGGTCGGCCATGTGGGAGTCCAGCGATGTAATCACTATGTCATCTACTGGCCCCAAATATGACCTTATTGATTAAGTACTAACTTTGTTCCATGAACTTTATATTTTAAATAGAGTTAGAGATCTCTTCATGTATTTGTTTTCTGTGATAACTAAAACAAACAAACAAACAAAACAACTAAGACAAAATATGTAATACAAAAAGAACTTTAGTTGGTACAAATTTGAATACTGCACTGGCATACAGCCCAAATAAGCATAATTCAGAAATTCCCAAACATGCTCACCAATGTCTTACAATCTTTGTACAGGTTTAAAGGCAAAAACTGTAAGTGGGCAGAGAGGGGAGGACAGAGGATTATACCTGTTGTTTTGGGACAACTATTCTTGGCTACTAGGGTCAATAACAAGGGTGGTGACAGTCTGAAGTTGGACTGGCAGTCTCTGGGTAGATGTCCCTTTTGACAAAGTTCTTGTGTCAGGGTGTAGTGGTCTTTGTACAAGTTGTATTTCTGGCAGTATTTTTCAGGAAACGGTTCTTTCTATCAGGCATGCTAGTGTGACAAAACATTTCCTCCATGGCCTTCTTAGCTTGGTTTACTTAACATTGGCAGAGGGACCAGCAGTTGGTGTAATGGCTATGTCACTGGACTCCCATGTAGTCCATCATGGTTTGAGTCCCAGACCTGGTGGCTTAAACTCACATGGGGCATGTTTGTGTGTGTGCCCAAGATCCTGAGAGGAGAATGGATGAGAGGGGACTGCAGTGTGGCCATCCCCACTGGGGGGTAATTTCTTGCTTTCTGTCTCTCTGTCTCTGTCTTTCTGGTAAACACACGTGCCTTATAGCAAAACCCCTCAGGGAAAAAAAAGAAGATTGACAGAAATGATTCCATTTGGATTCTGAAAACGATCACATCTGTGATCCGATGTCTATAGCTGTCCTACTGCCTGTTATGTTGATTATGCCACCTGGTTTCAGTCACTGGGATCCAGTGAAACTTGCCGAGAGTAGAAAACTCTTCGTTTGCTACACTTTCTGAATAAATTACTGGCCTAGAGATTATAGTCAATAATCAGCATTTGAAAGACTGGTGCTTTGTTCCAAATGTCTTTCTTCAGTAAAAATTAAGAAAGTTTGGTTTGGGTTATAATGGGTGAAGAATGAAGGGGTAAATATGTGAGGTACAGGATGATTCTAGTATTTCAGTCTTTAAGAGTTTCTTTCTCTGTACCAAGAGATTTTGCGGCCTTTCTCTGTCACTCAGCTTGGTCTAGTGCTGGCAAACTGGTAAAATCAATAACTTAGCTAACATGCTGAATGCTTACATATGTTTTTTGGAAGAGGTCCGTGACTTAGGGTGCATGTGCTTACCAGAGAGAGACAGACAGACAGACAGACAGAGACAGGGTGAGGGAAAGTGAGAAATCACGGGATGGTTACGCTGCAACCCTTCTCCTCCATCCTCCACCTGGGATCCTGGGCACACATGCACACACGCCCAGTGTGAGTTTCAAGCCACCAGGTTCAGGACTCAAACTGCGGTCAGCCATGTGAGAGTCCAGCGATACAACTGCCAAGCCATATGCTTTCCTGAATGCTTATGAATTAATCAGTTCAGCTCTATCAAAACTACATATCTATATTTCGATTAATATCAATCTAAAATTGTAAGAGCTTTTCTATAGTTATTCTCTGGATTAAAACACAGAAATAAACAGACAAACCCCCCAAGGCAAAGCAGTTAATGGAGTCCTTTAATTCCCTCTAGACATGAGATGTTTCTTCCTTTCTTAGCCATTGAATGTTTATCACCCATGCCACATTAAATTATCATTCTGGAGATTGGAACAACAGTGAGAGGAGAGTCATGAATGGGATCATATATTTCCCCCCAAAAATAGTCAGGGTAACCTTGGGCAAGAAATGCTTGGTGGTGTTTATGAGGGGGTTATCATTTTGAAATTTTCCATTTCATCTGATTCTTCATAGATATCAATGTTAAAATTGTTGATATTGGTGAACCAGCAGATGGCATAATGGCTACGTCACTGGACTCCCACATAGTTGACCGTGGTTTGAGTCCTGGACCCTGTGGTTTAAAACTCATGCTGGGCCTGTGCGCACGTGTGTCCAAAATCCTGAAAGGAGAATGGGGAGAAGGGATTACAACATAGCCATTCTCCCTGGGATGGGGGTTGATTTCTTGCTTTCTGTCTGTCTCTCCAGCGAGCACATGTGCCCTATAGCAAACACCTCTCTCAAGAAAAAAAAAAGTCAATATTGGGGCAAGCAGTTGGTGTGGTATTAATGGCACTGAACTCCCACATGGCCAATTGTGATTTGAGTCTCAGACCTGGCAGCCTGAAAATCATGCTGGGCATGTGTGTCTGAGTGCCCAGAATCTCTAGAGGAGAATGGAGGAGAAGGATTGCAGGGTAGTCAACATCCTTGGGGGACACTTTTTCTCTCTGCCTCCAGTGAGCACATGTGCCCTGTGGGAAAAAACTTAAAAAAAAAAATTCAATGTTTTCTCTGTGATTGATACTAATACTTATGAAAATGATCCATTGAGATTATTTTGACTAGGGCAGTTTGGAAACTCAGAGTCTGGGGCGTGGTGGTACCCACCCTAGGGCAAAAACCTATGGAAACTCACAGTGTCAGACTCTTTTGTTTTGTTTTTGATTTTCTATGTGCTCAACGCTAAAGAAAGTCACTAAGAAACTGACAGTAGGTTATACAAGGCTGTGAGTGGTATTCTATGACTGGATGGAAGATTTTAAGATTGGAACTTCACTTTCTTTTAAGTTCCTTCAGGTTGTTCAGAGACACCATTTCCCCAAATAATCTAAATTTTCTTTATGCCCTTTATTTCGGTTAATCACAGCAGCTCTCTGCACAGCTAGAGCTCTTTACATCCCTCGCTGAGCTCATCATCTGAGATGACCACAACTGATAACTTGATTAGTCATTTCGCACTTCGTAGCAATGGCTACCAGTAACTCTTCCTGGAATGTGAAATGGATTTTTACTTCTATTGGACCAACCTCAGCTCAATAAGTATATTTAAATACTTTTTACATCCTGATTTTTTTTTTTTTCTGGAATTTTACCCTGTACCAATTTCTCTTAATTGGAGCACACTTTAGTTGCAATTAACAAACCAACTCTGGCTAACTTAGGCAAGAAGCAACTTACACAAATGATGCTTGTTTTCTCATAGAATAAAAAGGAAATCTGGGGACCAGCAGTTAGCGTAATGGCTATGTCGCTGGACTCCCATGTAGTCGACCACGGTTTGAGTCCCAGACCCAGTGGCTTAAACTCACAGCGGGAACGTGTGCGTGTGTGCCCAGGATCCCAAGAGGAGAATGGAGGAGAAGGGATTGCAGCGTGGTCATCCCCCCTGGGGGTGATTTCTCACTTTCTGTCTCTCTGTCTCTCTCTGTCTGTCTGGCAAGCGCACGCGCCCTATAGCAAAAACCTCTCAAAAAAAAAAAAAAGAAAGAAAAAAAAAAAAGGAAATCTGATGTTGGGAAGTTTAGGGGGTCTAATAGCAGGGATCACTGAACCATCTGTAGCGTCTTCTCATCAGCTGTTTTCTGTTCCAAGGAATCTTTGCCCAAGAGTCAAACTGGTCTTGGCTGAGACATATCCCCTTGCCACCCACTGCCACCCCCTGTCATGGTGAAAGTAGGGAAGGAGTGGCAACAGTCCTATAATGAGTAGCTCCTCCACTCTGTTAAATTAACTTTAGTCTAAAGCTGCCTCTGTACTTATACTTGAATCTCTATATAGCAAACTGCAATCTAACTTAGTTTATAAACAAACTGCAGCCTAACTTAAGAAAATGTTATAAATAGCTGAATCTCCTTCATAGCAGTCAAATTTCAGCCATCCGCAGGCTGCCAACTGATCAGACCATGTCTCCACAGGAGGCAAATGTCCCATCATGCCTTGCCCAAATAAGACAGATCTCCAGCTGTAATTAGTCACACTGTCTCTCTAGGTCACCTGATTTTTTTGGCTGTTAATACTGCCTGCTGCCTGCCCACATGGGTAGAGCTCTCTGTACCTCTACTGGTTCAGGGTTCTTTCCACTTCAACAATAGATTTTTTTTTTTTTATTCCTCCCAAGTAAACTCTGTTAAAATGCATTTGTCTAAAGTGTGACTCTAGAGAAAAGTTGTAAGGCAGATGAAACAAAACAAAACAAAAACAAAACAAAACAAAAACAACCCAAGGGATGAATGGCGGCCAAACAATAATGAAATACTCCATGAGACTCAACCTTATGGGAAGGTTTCATGCTTGTGCTCCAGAGACCTCCCTGAGCGTGCTGGGAGCTTGCGTGCCTGAGACCCATGGCTGACTGAGGCTGGGGGTGATCTCAGTGCAAGGACCCTGCTGGGGGTGCCTGTTTCTCTGTCTTTATCTTTCTGTCTTCTCTTTCTCCTTCATCGTGGAAGAAAGGAATAAGCAAACAACATCAACAACAAAATCACAGATTACCACAATAATATTTAACATATATAAATCCCATAGTGCTTAGAAGATAATTTTTCTTGATCTTCTTTTTCATTTTTTTTTTTTGAGAGATTTTTCCTACAGGGCATGTGTGCTCGCCAGAAAGACAGAGAGACCCAGAGAGAAGGAAAGCGAGAAATCACCCCCCAAGGGGGATGGCCACGCCACAATCCCTTCTCCTCCATTCTCCTCTTGGGATTTGGGGCACACATGCACATGCACCCTGTGTGAGTTTAAGCTACAAAGCAAGGGACTCAAACCATGGTCAACCACATGGGAGTCCAGTGACATAGCCATTATGGCAACTGCTGGTCCCTTGATCTTCTAATTGTGTTTATTTCCTAAATAGAATTAGTTGACTGTGTGGAGTATTTAGAAACATAGCATTCATGTCTATGTAAAGGTTTCATAATTATTATTATTAATGAATTACTTATATAATTACATAAAAGTGTATGGTTCAACTAGATTTTTTTTAACTTTAGGAATGATGGAACAAGATAAAAGTAGGGAGGAACAAAAACAAATGTTCTTGCATTACAGGGGAAAGATTATTGTCAGATATATACACATGTGCATATATGTGTGTGTGTATATATATACACATATATATGTAAATTCCAAAGGTTATTAATAGAGAAGAAAGATATCTTCTCAAGCAGGAAGATATTGAAAACAATAACAATCTCAACATGAGTCTCAAAAGCATATAATTAGCTTGCAAAAATTAATGGTTTATACCAGTAGTTTTCAACTCTGGCTGGGTGTTAGAATCATTTTTTGAAAAGCACAAAAACCCATCACCATTTCCATAAATGTAATAGTGGGCCCTGATAGGACTGCTGTGTGGCACACTCCGTGGGACTCCGTTCACATCATAATTACATGTAGCTCTCCTTGGAGCTGTGTGGGGCAAGGCCTGTTTAGCTAGGGGCAGTGGCCTTTCCATCAGCATTAGGTTTGGGTTTTGAATTTGGTTTTCAAGCTTAGACAGACTTGCAACACTAAGTCAGACCATTTCTTGTCTTTCTCCTATACCCAGCTGTAGGGTGCCTTTTTAGGGTTACTTGTCAAAGTCCTATCTGTGTACATGTGATCTTTCCCCTCTATAAATGCTATGGATAGAACTGGGGGTACCAAAGACGTGGAATTATTTGCTTCAGCCTGTCCCTCCTGTGGTTGACTCTGAGCAGAGCACTTATTCAGGGCAAGTGTAGGAAGAACTAGATTGGAGGCATGTCTGCTAACATTGAAGTAGTGAGATGTGTTAATGGTAAATAGATCATTTTGATTTATCTACAGTCACAGCATGAGGTTGAAAAATCATCAGTCAGTAAGTAGCTAAGCTCAGTATGTCCAGCACAAAGCCTATTACCTAATAATCTCCCTGGCTTTATTTTCCTTTTTGGGGGGTAAAGATAGAATATATGCATTAATTCAGAAAAATAGAAAAACATAATTGTAAATATTAATGTTTTTGGTTCTGCCTCTGATTTTATCATATGCTTACACTGAGTTCTTAATGTCTTGTTTTATAGATAACTAAGTAAAAGTCTGGAAAGCTAACAATTTGTGAGATGTTCATCTTTTTTTTTTTTTTTTAGAGAGGTTTTTGCTATAGGGCACGTGCACTCGCCAGCCAGACAGAGAGAGACATAGAGACAGAAAGCGAGAAATCACCCCCCAGGGGGGATGGTCACGCCGCAATCCCTTCTCCTCCACTCTCCTCTCGGGATCTTGGGGACGCATGCACACGCGCCCGGTGTGAGTTCTAAGCCACCGGGTCCGGGATGCGAACCGCGGTCGACTACGTGGGAGTCCAGCAACATAGCCATTACGCTAACTGCTGGTTCCCTGAGATGTTCATCTTTTACACAAGAGGTACAAATGAAGATATTCATATAATTAAATTTGAAAGAAAGTAGTCCTAATATTGTGGTACTATTCAATGTGATTTATTTAAGATGGGTAGATTTTATAGCTAGACTAAAATAATTCTGTTTATCTCTGCAAATGTATGGAACTCTGGTACTAACTCATGGGTAGAATATGAATGGTTATATTCGTTTGTAACTTATAAAGTGCTGTTTAATGTTCAGCATGGCCCAGGAGGCACCAGGTTTATTTATCGTTTGAGAAACCTATGGGTCAATGAGTCATACCTAGTGTAATCACTACACAGATGGGCTTGGCTACGTGACCAGCAGGGTATAAAGACCCAGTTGTAAACTTGAGCCTTTGCAACTCTGAAATCAAGGTGTACTCTGTATGACTGAGAAAGGGCCCCTGGACAGTGCACCCAGAAGTCTCGAAGGCTCCTATTGCTTCGACTCTGTTTCTGCTGTTGTCTCACATCCCTTCCCTTTATGGAAGCCTTTCAGGAATACTCTTAGAGTCTTGTGAGTCCTTTCCATTTTCATCCCTATATAATTGATATTATACTATTTGTGCTTTGATATTTACTTATTAGGCAACTGTGAGTAAATCCAGAAAAAATATATCTAAATATAAATTATAATCTGGGATACTTTTAACAACACAACAGTATTTAAATTACTGGCTTTAAATCTACATTAAGTTTTTTGCATACTCTTGATCCTCACTTTTTTTTTTTTTTTTTTTAGAGATTTTTCTTGGGCACGCACGCACACGCGCCCGGCGTGAGTTTTAAGCCACCAGGTCCGGGACACGAACCGCGGTCGACTACGTGGGAGTCCAGCGACATAGCCATTATGCTAACTGCTGGTTCCCGATCCTCACTTTTTTGTAGCTAGAGTTACGTCTTGTTTATCAAAAATATTAAATGAATTTTGAACTATAAGATATCTGCTTTCTGTGGAAATAAAAAACAAATAGAAAAGACTGGTAACTTTCACAAAATTTGTTCAGATAATTTGCATATTGTAATAGCTTGAGAATATTGGTCAAATTATAGCCACTTGCCTAGCATTTAAATCAACCTTAAGTAGTTTCTGGATTCCAAAAATTCCTTTTCATATTATAATTTAAGAAAAAAGATAAGACAGTTATATTGGTAATGTTCTTCAAGTGAAATTGGTTTTAGTCTGCTAAAAAAACGAATGTCAAATAGTTTGCATTAATGTTACTTTTTAATTTGAATTTTCAAACTTGTTCAACTTCCTGTATTCTTTGCCAAATTTTATTAATTACTTCTTAGTGATATGCATCCATTTAATGCCAACAATTAATTTTTATATACTCATAGAAATACATTTTAATCTTTCTAATGGAGCTATTTTTGTTTCACCTTAAACTTCATTTTTGATGGTAGGATGCATTTTTCTATTTAATTTATATGTTGCTAAACACATATTAAAAGGACTAGATTTGCAAACCTGGCAGAACTTGTCCTGCTGATGAAAAAAAAAAAACTACATAAACAGATAAATAATAAAAGTACAATTCTGAAATGAATGTTCAGTTTTCCCACTTATTTAGTATATCATTTTATAAATTCTGAAAAATTACGTTTTATACAGACTAAACATTTGGAAATATTATCATTTTTGGCTGAAATATTTGCTTGATCATGAGATTGTTTTATGGCTTAAAAAATATCAGTGTGACATCTCTGCTTTTGTGTTTACTTCTGATTATATGATCACGGCTAGAGAGTTTAGAATCCATGAAACATTGTTTACCTATATATTATATAAAAATGGCAGATGCTCTTATTTAACACCCTACAGGTGTTCTTTGCCTACTCAATATGTATAAAATATTTTTGAAAACTTTGAACAACATTGAATTACATTCCAAAAGAAACTCATTGTTCAAATGAATCGTTAAATGATGTTATAAAATTAACACCATTTATAACATAAATCTTCATTCCCCAACCTTTATTTTGCTTATAAGTTTTCGATTTAGATTTAAATTTTGATTGGGAATATATCTCTTCACTTTTGCATCATTGTACATATTTTGATCTTGGTCTATTCTCCCAAGCTATCAGTATAAAACTGTGAATCTTTGCTGTGGATCACAAAAGACTTATGTTCCATGTCTTAGCAATCATGTATAATGGTATAGTGAATATAGTTGTGCAAGCACTTTTCCAACTGAGCATTCTCCTGTCCTTTGGGTAGATACTCAGGAGTGGAATTGCTGGATCATGTGGTAGTTTTATAGGAAGGTCTTTGAGGGACCTCCATATTGTTCTCCACAGTGGCTGGACCAATTTACATTCCCAACAACAGTGTAGGAATGTTCTCCTCTCACCACATCCCCTCTAGCACTTAACATTTTTTGTCTTTTAATCTTTGCCATTCTGACTGGGGTTAGGTGGCATCTCATTGTGATTTGATCTGCATATCCCTTATGATGAGGGATGTTAATGATTTTTTCATATGCTTTTTGGCTGTTCATATATCTTCCTTAGACAGTTGTTTATTCAGCTCATCTTCCCATCTTTTAATTGGGTTAATAATTTTCTTCTGGGTAAGCCACTTGAGTTTACTGTGTATTCTGGTTATCAGTCCCTTATCTGAGGCACAATTAACAAAAAACTCTCTCCCATTCTGAAGTTTGTCGAGTCACACTAATTACGGTGTCCTTTGCTGTGCAGAAACTTCTTAATCTGATGTAATCCCACCTGTCTATGTTGGGGATTATTGCCTGTGCTTTAGGGGTCTTTCTCAAGAAGTCTTTGCCTACCCCAATGTCTCCCAGTGTTTCCCCAGTGTTTTCCACCAGCAGTTTTAGAGTTTGTGGCCTTAGGTTTAGATCTTTGATTCACTTCAAATTTATTTTTGTTAATGGTAACAGATAAGGGTTCAGATTCATCTTTCTGCAGGTGGATATCCAGGTTTCCCAACACCATTTGCTAAAGAGGTTTCCCTTTTCCCACTGGATTGACTGGTACCCTTTGTCAAAGATGAGTTGGTGGTAGGTTTTGGGACTTATTTCTAGGGTCTCTACTCTGTTCCATTGGTCCTCATGTCAGTTTTTGTGCCAATACCATGCTGTTTTGATTATCACAGCTTTGTAATATGTTTTGGTGTCAGGAATTAAAATGTCAGTTACTCCACTCTTCTTGTGCAGGATGGCTTTAGCAATACAGGGTCTTTTATGGTTCCAGACAAATTCTATGATTGTCTTTTCTAGATCTGTGAAGAATGTCTCTTGCAATTTTATAGGGATTGCATTAAATATACAGATTAGTTTGGGTAGGATTGCCATTTTGATTATATTATTTCTGCCAATCCAGGAACATGGGATGTCCTTCCACTTTTTTGTGTCCTTTTCGATTTTCTTGCTAAGATTTTCATAGTTTTCCTTGCAGAGGTCTTTGACTTCTTTAGTTTTATTTCTAAGTATCTTATGGGATTACTTCCTTCAGTTCTTTCTCTTTCTGCTTATTGTTTGTATATAGAAATGCTGTAAATTTTTGTAAATTAATTTTATATCCTGCCACTTTACTGTATGCATTTATTACTTTGAGAAGTTTTATTATGGATACTATTGAGTCTTCTAAAATCATGTCATCCACAAACAGAGATAAT
>NW_006205376.1:3457492-3488541 GCF_000334495.1 Tupaia belangeri chinensis | reverse complement strand
CAACTTCCAGTACTATATTGAATAGGAGTGGAGAAAGTGGGCAGCCTTGTCTTGTACCAGGAAAAGCTGAAACGATCCTTCTATGCCAATTTTATTATGAGACTTAATCATAAAGGAATGTTGTATTTTTTCAAATGCTTTTTCCTCATTGATTGAAATGGTCAAGTGGTTTCTTTCTTTCTTTCTGTTAATATGATGTATTACATTTATGGTTTTGCTTATGTTGAACCACCCTTGGGTCTCTGGAATAAAGCCTACCTGGTCATGATGAATAATCTTTTTTATATGCTGTTGAATATGATTAGAAAGTATCTTTTTGAGAATTTTTGCTTCTATATTCATCAGAGATATAGGTCTATAGTTTTCCTTTTTTGTCATATCCTTATCCGTTTTGGGAGTGAGGGTAATGGATACTTCATAGAATCAATTTGGAAGGGTCCCTTCCTTTTGGATCTCTAGAAACAGTGTGACTATATTAATTGTAGCATTATACATGATTGCTAAGACATGGGAATCAACCCAAATGTCCACAAACAGATGAATGGATTTAAACAGCATAGCACCTATACTCCATGGAATACTACTCAGTCATAAAAAACAACAAGGCCCTGGAATTTCATAGAAAGTGGACAAATATGGAAGATTTGTTCCTGAGTGAAGCGAGTCAGGCTATGAAAGAGAGACATTGTATGTCTCCACTTAACATATACTGACTGTCAACACTCTATGGTAGAGACTGAAAGACCCGGAGGACATAAAAGCATTAAAAATTGTAATGGACACTAGAGACAAAGTGGAAAGAGAGTGTAGGAGGGGAAGAGCATAGAAAAGGGAATTTGGGGGAAAAATAGAGAGGTAAGACACTTGTAGACACAGATATGGTTTAATATCTATTGATGAGGATGTGTATAGTGTTCTCAACTGGGTTGAACTGAGATGTAAATCATGCTGGATACAGTCTCTTTACAATCTAAATGATGTATAGCAATTGAATGTATCAAAAATAATAATAATAAAAGAGAAAAAATAAAATTAAAAATAAATTAAAAATAAGAAGGACTTATGTGTGTTAGGAACCATTACCACAGAGCTGAAATGGAGAGGTTTAGGACATTGTTAGAGTGTAGAAAAGATATATGAGAAAATATTTCTGCTATTGCTTCCTTAGTAAAGCCCTTCAGGGAAGAATTTAATTGCTAGTGATGGAAATCTGGTTTATACTACCCTAAGAAAAAGAATGAGATTTGTTTCTTTTCACTTTTGCCAGAGGGTGAATACACTTGATGGAGAGACATATAGACAGAGAAGCAGAAAGTGAGAAATCACTTCCCAGTAGGGGATGGCCATGGAAACTCTTCTCCTGCATTCTCCTCTTGGCATCCTGGGTACACATACATATGTACCCGGCATGAGTTAGTAGCCACCAGGTCAGGATGTAATCCACATTCGACTTAAGTGGGAGTCCAGCAATGTAACCATTCCACCATCTGCTGGTCCTTGTTCATTTCTTTTTTTGAAAAGAAGTATGATAGTTTGGTTCACAGAAAGGAAGGAAACTTGTAGAACCAGGACAGTGCCCTGAATCGCAGCAGCTTGGAGAACTGAAATGTTGCTCTCATTATTGCTCTCACTTTCTATTTGTAGGCATGCTTCTCTTGGACTTTCAGTGTATCTGAGATCATGGTTCAAGAGAACCCCTTACTTCCAGCCAGTTGCTGCCAAAGAGTCCTGGGAAGGACTGGTGATTGGTCCAGGTGGCCATATGACTGTATATTGGGATTTCTCTTTGCTGTGGCATGGACCCATCTTTTGACAGGGAGTGGGAGGTGCATCCTGTATATCATTGACTGCCTTAAGGAATGTGAGTGGGAAAAAGGAATTATTACCGAAGAAAAAGAGTGATTGCCAAAAGGTAGATAGTGGTCCTGGACAGACAAAGCCATCATGAAGTAACTTTCACATTGGACTCAAGATGGATACAATGCAAAAAATAATTCCAGATTAATCTAATTTCCTTGGGATAACGCTAACCAGGTAATAAAGTAGGGAATAACTCAAATCTTACTTTTATCAAATTATCTAGTAAAGTCTTTTAACATCCTTGTGAATAAACTGTCTTTTTTTTGGAGAGGTTTTTGCTATAGAGCGCGTGAACTCTCCAGAAAGACAGAGAGAGACAGAGAGCGAGAAATCACCCCCCCCAAGGGGGATGGTCACGCTGCAATCCCTTCTCCTCCATTCTCCTCTCAGGATCTTGGGCATGCACGCATACGCGCCCGGTATGAATTCAAGCCACCAGGGACTGGGACTTGAACAGCCATCAACTACATGGGAGTCCAGCGACACAGCCATTATGCAAACTGCTGGTCCCATAAACTATATCTTGTAGACTAAAAGACAGCCAGCTTTGATGAATTGTTAATTTGAATAATCTGATGTCAATCAAAAATGTCTTTAAAGGGACCAGCAGTTAGTGTAATGGCCATGTCGCTGGACTCCCACGTAGTCAGCCACGATTCGAGTCCTGGACCCGGTGGCTTAAACTCATGCCGGGCGCGTGTGCATGCGTGCCCAAGATCCTGAGAGGAGAATGGAGGAGAAGGGATTGCAGCGTGACCATCCCCCTTGGGGGGGGTGATTTCTCGCTCTCTGTCTCTCTCTGTCTGTCTGGTGAGCACATGCGCCCTATAGCAAAAACCTCTCCAAAAAAAAAAAAATGTCTTTAAAGAAGACAATAATTCAACAGACTTTTACTATGACGATGTTATGGTCAGGTATTAGTCTAGGCTCTGGTGATATAAAACATACTAGACAAATTACCTCTTCAAGAAGGTCACTAATATAAAGGAAGACAAATATAAAAAGAAATACATGGAATAGTTGCCTTCAAAGAACATTATTTTAAAGGCAGATTAACTAGAGTGGAAGGGATTAATGAAAGAATTTCCAGAGAAAGTGACATTTGACCTAAAATTTGGAGTAATCTGAAAGAGTAAGAGAAAGGTATACTTTTTCTTTCTTTCTTTTTTTTTTTTCCTAGAGGGATTTTTGCAATAGGGAGCTTGTGCTCACTGGAGACACAGAGATAGGAGAGTGAGAGAAAGTGAGAAACTACCCCCCCTCCCGGGGGGGTGGTCACACTGCAATTCCTTCTCCATTCTCCTCTTGGGATTATGGGCACACACGCATACCTGTCTGGTGTGAGATTTAAAATGCCGGGTCCAGGATTTGAACTGTAGCCAACTACACAGGAGTCTAATGATATAACAATTACACCACCTGCTGGTCCCAGGAGAAAGGTACTCCTACTTTCTTGTATACTTCCAAATTTCTGCCACCTGCTAGCCCCAATTAAAAAAAAAAAATCTAAATTAGATGCTACTCAAGTAGGAGTAGCATCACACATCCAGGCACTGAAATGTAGTTCTACAATTAAATATCTATTAAAAATTGAAGTGGAAGATTTATCTCTGGTGGCACACACTACTAAGATGTTGCTACTTGGAAACAGAAGCCACATAGGAGACTTAGGCTTGATTCCTGGCTTAACCTAAACAAGTTGGACATGGTAGTACACACCATTATCTCCCAGCTACTTGGGATGCTGAGGCTGGAGAATTTGATCCTGTGGCCAGAATGGTCACCATAAAAATCAAAGTGAGATACACATGTATAAATCTTTAAAAATTCCATATTTGGAGCTAGCATCTGTTTGGGTGAGTAGAAGGAGATGCAGCTAAAGAATGGTTGTTAGATAGGAAATGCAGCAAAAGGATGGTCTTTAGATCTTGAAAAGACTGTGCAAAACTTAGAGGAAGCTTGTTGCATAGAAATCAGGGTAGCAACAAGTATTGAGAAAAAAAAAACCTCTTTTTTTCCTTTTTTTTTTAAACTGATTTTACTCTTTAACTGAATAATCTGTCAGTTAAAAAAGTAGCGAATAGACCTCCCTATACTGCTCTAACAATGTAACTCTACTGTAGCCCTTGAAGAAGGGCTTCCCAACACGGCTACACTGAAGCAGGGAGTTGAGAGTAGAAATCTTCTCTCCTCAGAAGTGAAAAGTGGTTTGAATAACCTCAGGCAGTTAACCTTAGGCAGATAACCTCAAAAATATTTCTTTTTAAACAGCCAGGCACTGGAATCTAGGAGGGTTATGAGAATATCCTTGAACTCCTTCTGGCACCCATAGACTGACTGGCAAATCAGGTGAATGAAGAAGTTTGTAGCCAGACCTTTATTTCACCCCAAAATTGAACTATTGGCATGAGCGACTGGAGCAGAAAAAATAGGTAGTGCATCCAGTAATGCAGGATAGTTGCTAAATCAAAACACAGCACATACCACCTTTCTACCCCAACACACATTTCATAAAGAGAGGCCGCCCTTCAAGCCAGTAGAAGCTTAGAGGTTTGTGTCTAGGAAATGAAAGTAATTAGGTCTTGCTGATGCCAGGAGAGAAAAAGTCATAGGAGAGGCAAAAATAAAGTGGGGAACGCTTTATGGTCTTTGTCTAGGAATCTTACCTGGGAGCAATGAGGATCCAATGAAATTTTTAAGCTGAGGATTAGTCAGGTCCGATTTGAACATTAAATTGAGCACTATTGGTTGGAAGAAATTTTTTTAAAAATTTTCATTGGGACTAGCAGGTGGCATGGTGGTTAAGACACTGGATTCCCATATGGCTGTTCACAGTTCTAGCTTGAAAATCAAGCTGGACAGGTGTGCATGCATGCCCCAAATCTTGAGAGAGAATGGAGGAGAAGGATTGTGGCATAACCATCTCCCCTAGGGGATGATTTAATTTCCTTCTCTCTGTCTCTCTCTGGTGAGTACACATGCCTTGTGGCAAATAAATAAATGATTAATAATTGACAGAGGATAGTGTATAGATTTATGGGGTGCTGTGTAAAGTCTTGATCTAGAAATTTAAGTTTTTAAGAGAAAGATTGAAGGGAACCAGCAGTTAGCGTAATGGCTATGTCGCTGGACTCCCACGTAGTCGACCGCGGTTCGTGTCCCGGACCCGGTGGCTTAAAACTCACGCCGGGCGCGTGTGCGTGCATGCCCAAGATCCCGAGAGGAGAATGGAGGAGAAGGGATTGCGGCGTGACCATCCCCCCTGGGGGGGAGATTTCTCACTTTCTGTCTCTATGTCTCTGTCTGTCTGGCGAGCGCACGCGCCCTACAGTGAAAATCTCTCCAAAAAAAAAAAAAAAAGAGAAAGATTGAAGTTGGAGAGCTAGACATAACTAAATAGAGATGACCTCTAGAATGAACAAAAAGGAGTTGTTAATGGACAATACAGATATCACAAAGTATCTGAAAATTCAATGAATACATCTGTTTGTCTTTGGTGACTGACTGAATTTGAGAGGGGGTTGAGGAAAAGAGAAATTGACACTAAGTATTATGGTTTGAATAATGGTTTATTCCATAAGGTTTCATGTTTTGGAATTTGGTCTTAATGGGAAGTGATCAGATGTCCCCCCCACCAAATTCATGTATTAAGATTTGATTGTATTCATTGTATTATAAAGGTGTGAAGTGAAAACTTAATTTCTTTTTTTGCTAGAGGGCACGTGTGCTCACCAGAAAGACAGAGAGAAACAGAGAGATAGGAAGTGAGAAATCACCCCCCAGGGGGGATGGCCACGCCGCAATCCCTTCTCCTCCATTCTCCTCTTGGGACCTTGGGCACGCACGCACACACGCCCGGTGTGAGTTTAAGCCACCAGGTCTGGGACTCGAACTGCGGTCTACTACGTGGGAGTCCAGCGACATAGCCATTACGCTAACTGCTGCTCCCCCAGTGAAAACTTAATTTCTTTATGGTATCCCAGCGTGAGGTCTTTGGCAAGGCCTCTATGGCTGAGTTCTGGTTAGATCTTATAAGCAGAGGGAATAGAAAGAACAGAGAGAAAGCTACACGGATACAGACTGTGCTCCACTCTGCTGAAAGTTTTGCCTTCTGCCATTTGGATTTTGCCTTTGGACTTCCCAGAAGCAACATTTTCAGAAGGTAAAATCATGATTCTTATACAGATAGAAAATAAATACATGTCAAACATTTTCCTTAACCTATTAACTCATTTAACTGACTAGTTTATTAGGTGAACAGTTGGATGTTATAACTAGTTCAAAGGACAAACTGAGGACACTACAAATAATCAGAAATACTGAAATAAATTTGTTCATATATGCTAAGCACATAATATCCTGCAGGACAATGAAATGTAATATTTGGAATGATCATTTTTATAGGGTAAAAAGCAAACTGGTCAACACTCATTTGTAATTTTGTGAATAAGAATAATTACTCTTAGAGCTGGCAGGTGACATGGTGGTTAAGGGTACTGGACTCCCACATGGCTGACCACAGTTTGAGTCCCAGACCTGCTGGCTTGCTTTCTCACTTTCTCTCTCTCTCTCTCTCCCCCTCTCCCCTTTCACTCTGGTCAAATTAAAATAAATAAATAAATAAATAGTTAAATAAAATAAAAAAAAGAATAATTATTCTCAGTGTTCTTGAATTTACAGAGTTAAAAAATATCCTAAAGGCAAGGTTATAAGCCAACATACAGACCAGCATTCCATTAAAAGCACATTCAGTAATCTTTTGCCACTTTGGTTGTTTAAATTTTCTGCCAGTGATGGTGTCAGAAATGAATCCAGGAGAAAAGTAAATTCAGAAGGGAACACAGCCCAGTATATTCTTGTATGAGAGAAAAGCTTTTCTTTTCCAGTAGAGGAGTGAGAGGGCAAGAGGGTAAATCCCATGTCAGCATTTTTCACAGGTCCGACTTCAAATGGGTTTGATGTGGTAGAAACTTCAGCTAGGTCCTGGGAAATTAAGAACACTAGAAAGGATGGTGCCATTTCCTGGGCATAGCCTGAGGGAGGCTGCGGGCCTACAGGAGGATTCGTGCATTTGGCTCAGCACGACATCTAACATTCATGGAGGGAGAGTTCAGGTTTGGGAAGAGAGAGACTAAATATAGGAGCCTCAGGCTATCCTCCTCATTCCTATGGCCCACAAGCGGAATGCAGGGACCTGAGACGTCCCCTTCACTGCAGTGGAGAGGAGGCAGAAGTGCTGGGGAGATGAGGGGAGTCTGGAAACCCGGACTGCAGGAAGTGGGAACTTCAAGGCCAATGCTACCTTTGCACACTTGAGTGTTCTGTAAATAAAATTTACAGCTCCCTTTCAATAGATGATAAAGGAGAGTGCCCTGAGGAAATAGAGGCAGGCATAGTCACATATTCATTCTTCCATTATTCTGAGTATTCATGAAACGCTTACCATGGTTAGACAAGGGGCTGATCTCCTTATCTTACCATATCCCCTTCAAGAAAACTAAGGCAGGCACAGTTTAGGGAGAGGTAGTACATACTACCAGGACTGCTTCCTTAGCAGGAGAACAGCGGT
This sequence comes from Tupaia belangeri chinensis, assembly GCF_000334495.1. NCBI lineage: Eukaryota > Metazoa > Chordata > Mammalia > Scandentia > Tupaiidae > Tupaia > Tupaia belangeri. The sequence goes on along the minus strand of NW_006205376.1, from coordinate 3,481,112 downwards.
GCTATTTCAGTTCACAGAATTCTCACTAGAACATTCAGCCAATATTTATTGAGTGACTCCTTTGTGCCAGGTATGATGTGAGGGGGGAAGAACAGTGACTCACACGAGACACAGCACTGGTTTTCCTTCCAATTTAATATGGAAAAGAGTAATGACATAATCAAGGCACAGACTTCTATATGGGTAAGTCCAGCACGCAGAAGAGGGTCTGTGGCCGACCGTGAATCCCAACTTGTACTCCTTAAATAGTGGTTAGGTAGCTGTTAGGATAGCTACACTATCTGTAGTTCATGATGTAAGAATAAAGTATGACTGGTCAGTCGCCTGAATTATTTCATTTTATTTTAATTAATTAATTTATTTATTTTTAGTTCTTGCTTGAGGACATGTTCATAGATTGGGGGATGGGGGAGAGAAAGACAAAAAAAGAAAAATGAGAATTCATACCCCAAGTGGGATGACCGTGCTGCATTCTCCATTCTTCTCTTGGGATTTGGGGCAGGCACACACATATGCTCTGTGTGTTTTTCAAGCTGCCAGGTCTGGCACTTGAACCACACAGTTGACAATGTGGGATCTAGCTGCCTTAACCACTATACCAGTTAATGTGAACTTTTAACAAATAACTTGTTATCTCCTCTCTTCTTGCTCTTCTCTTTGTTGTATAAACCAACTTTCTTGGTCACCATTTCGAAGACCACACGTCTTTGAAACCAGTTTGCTCTTACAGGTGATTCATCTTATGCTCTGGTCAAATAAACCACTTTTACTCATATATTATGCCTTAGTTTATTTTTTTAGATTGATATTTAGAAATTCTTTAATTTATATCATGAGTATCATGAATACTTAGGCTAAGCTACAACCCATTAAGTATGTGAAGGCTCAGTCCGAGATGGATCAGCTGGTGTGGTATCAGAAAGGTCACAGTTTAATGGGTGTAGACTCAAACAAGTCTACAGTCTCTGAAGTTGATCAAGGTGTAAAACTTGGCTATTTTGCATTTTAATGGAGGAAATAAGTTTTTTATTGATGAAGTTGATGACTCAATAATTAGCAAGGTTAAATGTTCTAAATGGGCTCTATTTGGTGATGCTAAGTATGTTCAAGATATGATGGTTGGCTAAAATATTTTAGAGAATATATCCTGAAAACAATTATACTGCCCAAATTATGTTTATTGCCATGAAAATATACCAAGTTCATTCTGTGGAGAAGAAAATAGTTCACAAATACATAAAGTGGAAGAATTCCTTTGATATAAAATGGCATTTTATATTGGCTGATTATAAATTTTCATAAACAGATGTCTAGAGATTACTGGCTTTGTAGCACAGTGGGTAAATGCCGTGCACTGGGAGCTGGAGTCTACTTGGCTGACTGCATTTGGAATCCTGGTCCCAGGGGCTTGGGAAACACACTGGGTGCAAATGTGTTGTTCATAGATTGGGGGATGGGGGAGAGAAAGACAAAAAAAGAAAAATGAGAATTCATACCCCAAGTGGGATGACCGTGCTGCATTCTCCATTCTTCTCTTGGGATTTGGGGCAGGCACACACATATGCTCTGTGTGTTTTTCAAGCTGCCAGGTCTGGCACTTGAACCACACAGTTGACAATGTGGGATCTAGCTGCCTTAACCACTATACCAGTTAATGTGAACTTTTAACAAATAACTTGTTATCTCCTCTCTTCTTGCTCTTCTCTTTGTTGTATAAACCAACTTTCTTGGTCACCATTTCGAAGACCACACGTCTTTGAAACCAGTTTGCTCTTACAGGTGATTCATCTTATGCTCTGGTCAAATAAACCACTTTTACTCATATATTATGCCTTAGTTTATTTTTTTAGATTGATATTTAGAAATTCTTTAATTTATATCATGAGTATCATGAATACTTAGGCTAAGCTACAACCCATTAAGTATGTGAAGGCTCAGTCCGAGATGGATCAGCTGGTGTGGTATCAGAAAGGTCACAGTTTAATGGGTGTAGACTCAAACAAGTCTACAGTCTCTGAAGTTGATCAAGGTGTAAAACTTGGCTATTTTGCATTTTAATGGAGGAAATAAGTTTTTTATTGATGAAGTTGATGACTCAATAATTAGCAAGGTTAAATGTTCTAAATGGGCTCTATTTGGTGATGCTAAGTATGTTCAAGATATGATGGTTGGCTAAAATATTTTAGAGAATATATCCTGAAAACAATTATACTGCCCAAATTATGTTTATTGCCATGAAAATATACCAAGTTCATTCTGTGGAGAAGAAAATAGTTCACAAATACATAAAGTGGAAGAATTCCTTTGATATAAAATGGCATTTTATATTGGCTGATTATAAATTTTCATAAACAGATGTCTAGAGATTACTGGCTTTGTAGCACAGTGGGTAAATGCCGTGCACTGGGAGCTGGAGTCTACTTGGCTGACTGCATTTGGAATCCTGGTCCCAGGGGCTTGGGAAACACACTGGGTGCAAATGTGTGTGTTTGCTCACCCCAAATCCTGGCAGGATAGATAAATGGAGGAAAAAGGATTGCAGTGTGACTATGCCCTACTGGGGGAGGCTTTCTATCTTTTTGTCTCTCTAGAGAGTGCACATGTCCTCTGGCAATTAAAAACATAAAATCCAAAGGCCCAGAAAAGCCATTTTTATTTTTAAAAGAGGGATGTTCAGACAAAATTATATATACCTATATAACTTATATTATATGTTTATATTTTTATAGAGATATCTAGAAAAATGCTTACTTGTATTCTATGTATTTATAACCATGTATATAGGTGCATCTATATTCATATATAGATGATATTTTATATGTATATGTGTTTCCATAAGAAATGTCTTGAAAAATATAATCAATCATTAGTCCTGGTTTATGGCATGCCAAGTCATTTTAAACATTTTTATTTCTATTTTTTGTTTTGTTTGGATTTTTTTTACAATGAATGTATATTTTTATTTAAAAAATTATCTTGAAAATACCAATAACTCTCCATAGACTAATAAATGCTTTACAAATGTCACAACATTAATAAAGGAGGAGTTAAATGCAGAGGGCTAGAATATAGCAATTAATGTATCCCTTAGCCATTCCTTCATTCATTCATGAAATCTTCATTGGGTAGTGGATACTTAATCCATTCATTCATTCATTGATTAAATCTTCATTGGTAGTGGCGATTATGGAAGGGACCTGGGGTAAAACAGTGAGCAAAGTAGAGGCAGTCTCTAGTAGTCCTGTGCACAATGCTTTCCGAAGCCAGTTGCAGAGCCCTCATGGAACCTGATGATTCATACGCAAATATATGTTACCAGTGTGATTGTGTTGTGTATCTGCGGGAGGAGGTAGGAAGGTGGAAGTAAGCCCATCCCTCAGTCCCTCAAAGCTTCCACTTTGTTGACATCCGCAAATATGCAGTTTCTATACTAGAATGGTTAAGGCTAAATGATGTCAGGCTCAAAGGAGGTCCTTAAATAGGTCTCCTTTCTCAAAGGTGTGGCTCTGGAAATCTCTGAGTATTTGATCATTTATAATTTACCCTGAAAAGTAATGATTTATGGGGAACCAGCAGTTAGTGTAATGGCTATGTCGCTGGACTCCCACGTAGTCCACCGCGGTTCGTGTCCCGGACCCGGTGACTTAAAACTCACGCCAGGCGCGTGTACATGCATGCCCAAGATCCCAAGAGGAGAATGAAGGAGAAGGGATTGCGGCGTGACCATCCCCTCTGGGGGATGATTTCTCGTTTTCTGTCTCTGTGTCTCTCTCTCTGTCTGTCTGGCGAGCGCACACACCCTATAGCAAAAAACCTCTCCAAAAAATAAATAAATAAATAAAAAAGTAATGATTTATGTATGTGCTAATCTATATGCATGTGTACACACAATTTCTATACATCGTCTGTGACAAGCATTTATCAGACACATTGCATAAGTCAATATAAAAATTAGAAAAACGGGATTTCATAAAGGAGAAATTGAAAGCCATTAGTTTCAGCAGGTGGTGTGATGGTGAAGGTGCTAGACTCTCACATGACTGACTGCGGTTCATGTCCTGGATCCATTGGCTTGAAAATCACACTGGGAGTGTGTGCATGCGTTTCCAAAATCTTGAGAAGAAAAAGGATTGTGGCATGGCCACCCTCCCAGGATTGGAGGGGTAATTTCTCACCTTCCCTCTCTCTGTCTCTTTCTGGTGAGAGCATGTGCCCAATGACAAAAAACTTGAAAAAAAAAAGTTTCAGATGTGATTGTTAGCTACTTTAACCTGAACAACCTTGAGCTTGTTTGAGTGCTTGGTTCAGTTACTTTTCTTTCCCTCCCTTCTTCCTCCATCAACCTATACTGACCCAACAATCTGGAAATAAACTGCTGCCTAGATCTGACAGGCAGAGCCATCACTGCAAAAACACAGCCAGGAAACATGTATTTGCTACTAGACTATTTGGAAGAGCACAGAAATAGTCCACAAATTGCGAAGTCCTCTGTGTGTCTGTGAATATAAATACCCATGTTTATGTGCAATTCAATTCTTAAAAGAAAAAAAAAAAACAACCTTTAAGGCATTACTCTTTGGCATAGCAAGGGGAACTTTTCTTTTAGCTTTAATGAATCCACTTCCTTTATTGCAGTAACCTCTGTACAAAGCCGCAACTGCAATACTCAAAGTTAAAACATTAGAAAAGCATTTATGTGACAGTTACAGTACAGTATATCAAAATATTACATTTTAAAACTTAGTAATCATTCACCAGAGCTCAAATCTTCAAATTATTTCCATAGTTTTAAAAAATATGTAATGTCAGAAAGCATAATAAAAGAAAGGAAGCCTAAAATACAAATGAAATAATGTAACAAATAAATATCCGATTTAATTAACTGCTAATCAGCTTAACACCACCATTCTCTCTAAACTCATTGAATTCCTACCTACAGGAATAGTGAATATCTTGACTTTTGCTTTCCTCCCTAAGCCTCACTTAGGTGGCTACTGAGACAGAAAGAAAGTAAGCCCACAGGTGGCGTGATGGTTAAGGTATGGGATTCCCACATGGCCAACTGCAGTTCAAGTCCAGACCTGGCGGCTTCAAAATCAGGAGGAGAATGGAGTAGAAGAGATTCTGGTGTGTTCATGCCCCCTGGGAACTGATTTCGCACTTTCTCTCCCTTGCTATGTCTCTCTCCTGCAAGCACATGTGACATATGGCAATAACCGAAAGAAAAAAAAATGAGCTTATCAAAGATAAAAACTTTAGTTATCAAATAGAATTGTTCAGAAAAATGGTGAATTCTCTCTTCTCAAGAAAATATGACTTTTGGAAAATTTTGACTTATTTTTAGTCATTACTCAAATTCCAGACAACAATACTTATTAGATTTGAATTTTTCTTTTTAAATATTTATTTATTTTTTATTCATTTATTTTAATTTGACCAGAGAGAGAGACACAAAGAGAGAGAGGGAAAGTGAGAAAGCAAGCCACCAGGTCTGGGACTCAGACCATTGTTGGCCATGTGAGATCATCCAGTGCCTTAATCACCACACCACCTGCTGATCCCCCTGTATTTTTCTCTTAAGAGAGAGAGATTAATTAAAAGAGTTAAATTAATTGCTGTCTAAGGTCACTGTAGGTCCATCTCAGATCTGTGATTAAGATGGGTTTGAGTTTGGGACCAGCAGTTTATTACATAATCTGAAGTATCAATAGGGTGGTGATAATGCTACATCGAAGGAGATGGTTGGGGTAATAAAAGGCATATCCTTCCGTCAGGTTTATGGGTAAGATAGTAAGAAGACAAACTGTGATGGCTCTTGGCCTTTCCCACATTTTTATCACATGATAAAATAAGGATTAAAAAATATGAAATTATATACTTATTATGTGTTACTCACGAATCTGGATTTATAGTACCCATGTCCAAGATCTGAGAATCAACATTTCATCATCCAAGGGCCAAGTGGTGGTGCAGTGGTAATAAAACTGGACCCACATTGGAAGGTTCTGGGTTTGGATCCTGGCACCTCCCTGGGCATGCAGAGTGCACTCACCCATGAGCCTTGATCTGGGCTGGCATGACTCGGGATAGAATGCAGCATGAAGACCATTGAGGACTCACCCTCTCTCTCAGAAGGAATGAATAAACTTTAAAAAAAATAAAACAAAGCCTATAAATAAATTAAAATTTTCACGGGGGTTAACAGATGATGTAGCAGTTATATCACTGGACTCCCACGTGATTGACTGCGGTGTGAGTCCTGGACCTAGGGGCTTGAAGCTCATACGGGGCTCATGTGTGTACATGTCCATGACCCCAGGAGGAGAATAGAGAAGAAGGGATTACAACATGGCCAATCATTCCCCCACCCCAGAGGGTGATTTCTCACCTTCTGCCTCTCTGTCTCTGTCTGTGTCTCCAGTGAGTGCATGCACCCTATAGCAAAAATCTCCCCTAAAAATAAAATTATTTTTTATTACCTTGAGCTATACAGAAAATATATAGAATAAAGGCTATAAAAATGACAGATGTTTCAAGCAGAAGAAATGAGCCCATTCATACAAAAAGGTGTGGGTTAATGTGATTTTTATGTACCTAGAGGTTGTTCACTGAGGCAGAACCAAGGAGTACTAGGATGTGATGGGGCAGAGGGAAGGCAAGAGGAATAAATAGAGGCCACGTCTAGAGCTAGTCAGGCACCAGATTGTTAAGGGCTTTGAAGGAATTACAATTTATTAAGATTATGTAGATCCATGAGAAATTATTGGAAGACTCTAAATTGGGAATGGCATATCCAGTAGTTAACTGGGTATGCTGATTTGTACTTCAACTGTTAAATTTGAAGCAGGAGAGTTAAATGTGGCAATCATCAGCATACAGATGAACTTCTCTGAGTTGGGGAAGAGAGGAACAGAATAAGATAATTACTATGGCATACTCTTCACTCACCCCAACTCCCACTGAGAAAATGGAAAGGAGAATGGGATGAGAGGAGCTTGACTCCTCCTCTCCTCTGTAAGCAAGTGGAGAGCGCTTCTTTCTCCCTTCCTCCCCAGGTTGGACTGTGGTAGAGCTGTGGAGACCTCCCTTATTTTCCAAAGCTGTTTTGACTTTTTGCTTACCAAGGTATTATCCATTTAAAAACAAGGTTGAAGGCAACAGATGGAGGTACAATGAAGCTGTAGCTCTAAGATCTGCAAGAAGAGAGGCACTCTGAAGGGAGAAATGACATTTTGGATGATACTGACAATGCTCTTTATGTCTAAGCAAGGGTTTACTGCTCAATTTGGAGAATTGAAGGTTTTTTCCTTTTTTTTTATTCCTTTTTTGAATAAATACATTGAATGAATGAATGGATGGATGAATGAGAAGGAATGCTAATAGAAAGAGTTTGCAAACTCTGAGTAAACAAGAGAGAAGAGGCCCAAGCCTTATGGAACATTGAATAAAAGATCATAGAAAAGCAAAATGATACTTCTTCATGTAAGTCCTTCACTTCTCCTTCCTAGATTTTTTCACCCTCAATTGCCTCAGTGCAAATTGAACCCATGCTTATGTTAAAATTTGATGTCTTTTTCTCCCTTCTTTATGCCATTATTTTCTCATTTGTTTTTAGGTTTTTGTCATAAGGTATGTGTGCTCACTAGAGAGACAAAGAGAGAAAATGAGATATCACCCACCACGGGGGATGGCCACAGCCCAATCCCTTTTTTTACATTCTTCTCCTGCGATTTTCAGCGTGTATGCACAAACACACACCTGGCCTGATTTTCAAGCTACCACATCTGGGACTCGAACCACAGTGGGCCATGTGGGAATCCAGTGCTTTAACGTGCCTCCAACCATTCTTATTTATTTATTTATTTTGAGAGGTTTTTGCTATAGGGCGCGTGCGCTCGCCAGACAGACAGAGAGAGACAGAGAGATAGAAAGTGAGAAATCACCCCCCAGGGGGGATGGCCACGCCGCAATCCCTTCTCCTCCATTCTCCTCTCGGGATCTTGGGCACGCATGCACACGCGCCCAGTGTGAGTTTTAAGCCACCAGGTCCAGGACTCGAACCGTGGTCAACTACGTGGGAGTCCAGCAACATAGCCATTATGCTAACTGCTGGTCCCTCCAATCATTCTTTTTTATGAAACCATTGGAAAAGTCCAGCATAGACAAAAAGATGTTTTGGTTACAGCTCAAGAACAATCAGAACTTCCTGGAAAAGAAGACTGGTAGTTTGGATGAGGATATTTTTGTATCCCAGATATCTAGTACACAGTACATGTCTGTTGCTATGACTTGACCTAAACAATTTGGTTAGGTACAACCGCTCAGTAAATAATGGTAGCTACCAATATTTAAAGGTGATCACCTCCCAATCGTCCTATCAAGGTAAAACTAGTTTTAGACCAAGTCGTCGGGCATACATCTATTAAACATTTATTAACAAGCAAGCACAAAATAATTCATACAATCCATCTGTACGTTTAATGAATTCCTTACTCTTTTTGTGTTGTTTTAACAAGACATGGTATGAAATCTTTACTCAAAGTAAATGTGGCAATATTTTAAAGGTAGAAGTCAGTTAGATTTATTATCCACATCAGGTAAACAGAATCCTGTGAGTAGTAAGACCCAGCTCTGTTACAGAATCAATCTTTGAGAGTCTTCAAAACAAAACAAAGCAAAACAAAACAAAAACACTGGAGGGCTTACTAGAATCTCACATTTGAGGGCTGAAATAGATGTAACTTATTTTAGTCAATTGGTATATTTTAAATTTTATCACTGATAATTCTATTTTGAAAATAGCCCACAGATTTTCACCAGAATTTTTCCAGCATGTATTATGCTATTGGTTGATCAGCAAAGTCATGTGTTTCTATACAAAAATGCATCATGACTGTTTCAACAACCCAATAATTAACTAAGTCTTTGTATTGATCAGAGATAATAACAGAAAGGCTTTTTTAGAAACCTCTGGATTATGGATGTTTCTGACTGACTAATAGTTGATCAGAGTTGGAAGATAACTCCTGATTAAGGTAGCGAACTGCTAGAGTGTTACTTTACTACACAAAGACTATCTTATCATCTGTGTTGAAGTATTTTAAATCATAGAACTCATAACACCTGCCGTGGTTAATATTCTAGCCTACTTGCTAATAGGAACTTCACTTAGTTTCTTCCCACAGTCTTTGTCAACTGGGCAGCCTGCATCATAAATCAGCATGAAAAGTGATATGTTACCAGTGCCCTTTAAAACAATGAGAACACTTAACATTAAACCATACCAAAATGGGCATGTCGCTTTGCATTCACACTGATTAGCTCATTCATATTCTACAGGAGTAAAGCTTCAGTTTGCAAAGTGGTCCAAAATTCAATATGTCAAAGCACAGCATATATTTAATTACATAATTTGATTAACAGTGCTTTAGAGAGCATACTTGACATTTACTTAGGAAATTTGATTCCTTCGGGAGTTGTTCACTGCTAGGAGATAAATATAAATGTATATTAACATTGTCTTCCAAAACCAAAATTGCCTTTCCATCAATAAACCAATCATGTCAGTTTTGGTCAGTTTTAAAAACTGAGAATTGATGGGTGTTTTTGTGTTGTTATTCAACAAAGCCAGGTAAATGACAGGATGCCCATTGCACTATTGCAAGGAGAAATGACATCTTTTAGTGAGGACAACATTGCAACCAAATGCTTAAGAAATTCTCATGGATATCTATATTTAAAAGACTGCCTTTAAAAGTACGATTTGCTTAGACTATCTACCAAATTTATTTATTTTTGATAAGATGAGTAATATGCTTTATGTTATTACATTGGTAGCAAATTGTACTGGAATGTGAGTTCAACTTGAACACTACAAAAAGTATTTTTCTGCTTACTCGAGTTTATTATTGAAGTACAGGGGCTCCCATCTTTCTCCATGCAAGAGTTCTGCTGTGTAACTTAATAGACTGTAATTTAATTTTCAAATATTCCTCCAACTGTCCTCTCTTTATCATTGATAGGGAAGGGACAAATAGTCAGTAGGCGAGACCTACTAAGCAATTTGCTGTGAGGCTGGAGGGAGGCAAAGGCTAGAAGGATGGTTACCAGGTAAAATGCAGGATTCTCAGCTAAATTTGTATTTCAGGTATAATTTTTTTTTAGTATGAGAGAATGTGTGTGTATATACATATTATGTGTATATATGTATGTAATATGCATATATGTGTATAAGTGTGTATAAAATATGTAAGTAAGCATAGTATATAAGTGTGCATGGTATAGACTTACACTAAAAAATGATTTATTTCTTAAAATTCAAATTTAACTGGATGTCCTATATTTTTGTTTGCAAAATCTGACAACTTTAGATAGGGAATATGGGATGCCTACTATTTTAATTTCTATCTTTATCTGCATTGAAATTATTTCCTTTACTCATGATATAACATGCATGTACTCATGTGAAAGTGAAAGAGGAGCACCTTTCATAAGGTCTGGTCACATCCTGAGCCTCTTCTACTTCTCCCAACCACCAGATCTTGGGCACTCGTGTGTGTGCCTAGCATATTTCAGGCCAGACAGGCCAGGGATTCAAACAGTGCTTACTCTGTGCAGTGTAGAATCCAGCTTCTCTTGAGTGATGCATTATTACTGTCACAGAACCAGTCTTTCAGTGCACCTTGAATATCGTTTAAAAAACAAAAGTGATCTTAAATGACAGCTTCTTCAGGAAATAAATCTAAACTGAGATTTAAACTTTTTTTTTTTTTTTTAGGTTTGTCTCATAGGTTGGATATTCTCACCAGAAATAGAGGAAGTATGAGAAATCACCACCCCAGGGAGGATGGCCATGCCACAATGCCTTCTCCATTCTCCTTCTGGGGTTTTGGGTGGGCATGCATGCATGCACATATGCCCAGTGTGATTTTCAAGCTGCCAGGTCTGGGACTAGAAGTGTGTGGGAGTCTACTGCCTTAACCACCACTGTAGTGTATCCTAAACATTTCATTTTTAAACTCCCTGGAACTTTGTGAATTTTTCTTTCTCATTTGTAAATCAAAGTGATGAGAAAGGCAGACTTAGATCGTTTGGAAATGAGTAACTGTGGGCAATTAGAGGGGAAATTATATGGACATTAATGGTGGATCATTAGTTATTGGCAGTTTGTAGACTGACACACAACACACCTTGAACTCTGGGAGGCTCTCCATAAATAACTAAATGGCCAGATTTAGAATTAGATAGACGTGAGTTCTAGTTACAAAACCTATGATAAGACTTTGGGCATTATTATCTTCCCTAATACAGTAAACTGAATAAAATAGCGGTAATCCTGTTTTGAGGATTAAATTAAATAATAATTGTAACATTCTTGGCATGATATTTGACACATGGGAAGTACTACAAAGTTGTAGTTTTGGAGCCAGCAGGTAGAGTTGTGATTAAGGCACTGGATTTCTACATGGTGAACCGTGGTTTGAATCCTACATCCAGCAGCTTGAAAATCATGCCAGGCATGTGTGTGTGCACCCCAGATCCTGAGAAAATGGAGGAGAAAGGGTTATGGTATGACCATCCCCCACCTAGGAGGGTGATTCCTCACTTTCCTTCTCTCTGTCTCTTCCTATCTATCTCTGGTGAGCACATACACACCCTACATCAAAACCAATCATCCAAAAAAAAAAAAAAAAACATAATTGTAGTTTTTTTCTTTTATGACCTTTTAAGTCAGGTGATTTTTTTTTTACACTAAATTGGATATTAATCAAGAACACTTTTTAAAGAAGATCATTTCAGAGAAAATACCTATTAACTATATAGAGTAAGAAACAGAAATAAGGGAAGCTATTTTCTCTAAAGAAAGGGAATATATGAGCAAGTTTGCTGATTATATTTTTCTTCCCTGTTAACATTTTCTTTCTTTTATTGATAGAACCCTGGAAATTTTCACTTAATCCTCCCCTTGCCTTTCTTTAAGGATAATTTATTACGTTTTCTTTACAATTTATCTGTTCCATTCTTAAGGGAGAGGCAGAGAGACAGGGATCCCTAATAGGGTTCTCATGCTGCAATAGACCCCTGTCTTAGTCTCAGCTGGTTGAATCATAGTCATGTGCACATGCCTCATGTGCTAAGACAGTATCGGGTTGTGAACCCAGGACCTTTCCCATATGGGTCCACTTGCATTACTGTGTGCTACCACCTGGCCCCTTAAACTCCTTTTAAAAAACATATTAGTGCCCACCATTTGTCCTGGCTCCTGCACAGCAGAAGCAAGTGTGTGACAGACCACCTTGGAGGCCCACTATCTCCTGTTTATTACAGACTATAGTTTACTGAAGCGCAGCGCACATTGTGCTTGCCACGACCCATACTTTCTTTTTCATTTGAAACCCTGCAGCTCAGCCCCAGGTGCATCTGCTCCTTAGAATCTAGGAGGCATCTGGAATACCCAGTTGCAGCAACAAAAGTGCAGGTTACAGGAGAACATCAGGGAGGTGGACTACAAAGAAATCATGGATCACATCCTCCCACACACCTCTAAATGCTCAAATTTAACTCTAAGAAATTAGGAAGAAATATATAATTCATCAGATAACCAGAAACCATTGCAGAGGCACAAGAAATATAAGAAACAAAGAAAATATCTCTCCCTCGAGGGAAAATAACCTCCATCATCTTCATTCCCATAGCAGATAAAGACATGACAAAAAAGGAAAATGACAGACCAATATCTCTGATAAATATAGATGCAAAAATCCTCAACAAGATACTAGCAAATCATATCCTACAACATATATAAAAAAAATTATTCATCACGACCAGGTAGGCTTTACTCCAGGGATGCAAGGGTGGTTCAATACACACAAAGCCATAAACGAAGTACACATTAACAGAAAGAAAGATAAAAATTATATGATCATTTCAATTGATGCAGAAAATCATTTGACAAAATATAACATCCCTTCATGATGAAGACTTATAGCAAATTGGCACAGAAGGATAATTTCTCAACACAATAAAAACCATAAATGAAAGACCTATAGCTAACATACTGAATGGGGAAAAGCTGAATGTTTTCCCACTAAAAACTGGTACAAGACAAGGTTGCCCAGTTTCTCCACAATGTAGTTAAAAAATAGTACTGGAAGTCCTCACCAACACAATCAGAAAAGAGAATAAAATAAAAATCATTCAAATAGGAAAAGAAGAGGTGAAGCTATCTCTATTTGCAGATAACATGATGGTATACATAGAGGACCTAAAGGTATTCATGAAAAAACTTCTCAAGATAATAAATGAATACAGCAAAGTGGCAGAGTAAAATATCAACATATAGAAATCTATAGCATTTCTACATAAGAAAACCAAGCTCCCTCAGGTAGAACCATAGACACAGAAAGTATAAGATACTTAGGGATATGTCTAACCAAGGAAGTCAAAGATCTTTACAAGGAAGACTATGAAAAGATTTTAAAAGATATTGAAAAAGACACCAAAGATGGAAGGACATCCCAAGTTCCTGGATTGGAAGAATTAACATGATCAAAATGGCAATTCTACAAAAAATAATCTACATATTTAATGCAATACCAATCAAATTAGTAGAGACATTTTTCACAGATTTTGAAAAGACAATCATAGAATTTTTCTAGAATCATAAAAGATTTTGTATTGCTAAAGCAATTCTGTGCAAGAAGAGTGGAGTGGGCAGCATCTTACTCCCTGACCCCAAAATTTAAAGCTGTAATAATCAGAACAGTGTGGTATTAGTACAAAAACAGACCAATGGAACAGAATAGGGACTCCAGAAATAAGCCCCAAAACATACAGCCAACTGATTTTTGACAAAGGATATCAGTCAATCCAGTGGGAAAAGGAAAACCTCTTTAGCAAATGGTGCTGGAGAAAGCTTGGTATCCACCTGCAGAAAGATGAAACTGAACCCCCACCTCTCACTATTAACAATAGTCAACTCAAAATGAATAAAAGATCTAAACCTAAGACCTCAAACTATCAAACTATTGGTGGAAAACACTTGGAAAACTCTGGGAAACATTGGGGTAGGCAAAGACTTCTTAAGTAAGACCCCCCCAAAGTACAGGCAGTAATCCCAAAAATAGACAAGAGGGATTACATCATATTAAGTTTCTGCACAGTGAAAGACACAGTAATCAGTGTAAATTGACAACCCTTGGACTGAGAGAATATTTTTGTAAATTATGCATCAGATAAGGGACTGATAACCAGAATACACAGGAAACTCAAGCGGCTTACCTGATAAAAACATGATTAACCCAATTAAAATATGAGAAAATGAACTGAACAAAAAGCTCTAAGGAAGACACATATGACTAGTCAAAAAGCAGGTGAAAAGACGCTCAACATCCATCATCATAAGGGAGATGCCATTTAAAACCACAATGAGATACCGCCTAACTCCTGTCAGAATGGTAGATTAAAAATACAAAAAAATGTGTTGGCAGCATTGTAGTGAAAGGGGAACTCTTCTAAACTGTTGGTAGGAATGTAAATTGATCTGGCCACTGTGGAAAACAATATGGAGTTTCCTCAAAGACCTACAAATAGAACTACCATGTTATCCAGCAATTCCGCTACTCCTGAGTATCTACCCAAAGGACAGGAGAATGCTCCGTTGGAAAAGTGCTTACACATCAGTGTTTATTGCAGCATTTTTCATGATTGCAAAGACATGGAACCAACCTAAATGTCCATAAACAGATGAATGGATTGAAAAAGTGTGGTACATATACTCTATGGTATACTATTCAACCATAAAAACAAGACCCTGGCATTTGATAGAAAGTTCATGATTATGAAAGAATATGAAAGTGAAGTAAGCCAGGTTATGAAACAGAGACATTGTATGTTTCCACTTACATATACTGAATGTCCACACTTTATGGTTGAGACTGAAAGACTGGAAGACATAAATGCACTGAAAATAGTTAGGGATGCTGGAGACAGTGTGGAAGGAGGGCAGGAGAGGGAGAGATTGTAGAGAAGGAAATCAGGGAGAAAAAATAGACAAGACATTTGTGGGTCACAGAAATGATTTATTACCTATTGAAGATAACGTGTATAGTGTTCTCAACTGGACTGGTCTAAGGTGTATTTCATGTTGGGTAATCATCTTTACAAGCTAGATGATGTATAGTGATTGAATATAAAAAAATAAAAAATTAAAACATATTACTAAATGTCACTAATAATTATTCATTTACCATTTGACTAAAATCTGAATTTATGTCATCAGTAATAATGGTAAATCTAGAGGGCTTTGGTGTTTCAATGTAGAAATATCACATCCTGAAGTATTCAGAAATGTGTGAGGATTTTATTTTATTATTATTATAATAGACACTTTATAGTTCGATATATATTATATAGTGTAAATATATATTATAATAGGACTCTTTAAATATTCAGTTTTTATTTTAAAAGTATTGCTTTGGACACATTATCAAAATTATCAAGATATTTTGTAATATGCTAAGATAGGTAAGTGTAACATAGGAAAACGTGATAAAATTGGTATGCTATACCTAGGCTTTTCCCTTAAGTAAATCAGTGTATATAATCTGGTGAGGCAAAGTCTCAGAATCTCAGAGGATGAAACTGCTATCCCCAAATTAGTGTCCTTTGGGTACTGTTTGGATTTCACTTGCCCACGTTGACTAAAACATCCTTCCAGTTTTTGGGGTGAGATCATTCAATTCGTATATCTTCCTTTTGTGGAATGAAGAAGCTCAGTGGCTCAGAAGAAACCAAGTTCTCTTCAACTCTGTATTTGAATTGTTCAGGGATTTTTGTCAGTTAATGGACAAGGTTTAGGGTAATATTTTCATTTATTAGGAAACTACACTTATTCATGTCCTAGGTGCTGAGAATATATGGATGAAATATTACCCAAACAATTAGTGGTTAACAGGGAGATGGACCCCCAGTGTGTATGATGTGGTTGGAAATAATGCATATGTAGAAGGGGAGGGAAGATAAAGTAGAAGGCAGGGGAAGTCCTCTGAGATCAGGCTTGGAAGTGAGAATAGCCATGTGCCCCAAGGACTTTGCCACAGTAGCCACCTTCAGAAGTAAAAGAAATGGAGCAGGTTAAGTGATCTCCCTAGAAGATGATCCATTTAGGAGATCATAAAAAGAGAGCCAATGGGTGAAATCATCTTAGACCAAGAGTATTAGAATTTTTGGACTCAATTTAAAATAAGTCTTATTTTTTTACTTTTTATTTTTTTAGAGTTGATTAAAAACAGCAATAGAGGGACCAAGAGGTTGGGCTCCCACATAATTGACCATGGTTTGCATCTCAGACCTGAAGACTTAAAACTCACGCTGGTGCATGTACATGCATGCCCGAAATCCTGAGAGTAGAATGGAGGAGAAGGGATTGTGGCATGGCTATCCCCTCTGGGGGGATGGTTTTTGCTTTCTGTCTCTCTGTCTCTCTGGCGAGTGCACGTGGCCTATAGCAAAAATATCTCTTAAAACCAAAACCAAAAAACCACAATAATTTTTTTTTTTGGAGAGGTTTTTTTTTTTTTTTTTTTTTTTTTTGCTATAGGGCGTCGTGTGCACTCGCCAGACAGAGAGAGACAGAGAGACAGAAAGCGAGAAATCACCCCCCAGGGGAGATGGCCACGCCACAATCCCTCCTCTGTTCTCCTCTTGGGAGCTTGGGCACGCACACACACGCGTCCGGCGTGAGTTTTAAGCCACCAGGTCTGGGATGTGAACTGCAGTGGACTACATGGGAGTCCAGTGACATAGCCATTACGCCAACTGCTGGTCCCAGCAATAATGTTTTATTTGCATTAAATATCTATCAGGCACTGTACTTAAGCATTACATACAGTATCTCATTTAATCCTCATTGCAACTCCTTAAAGTATAATTGTAGGTGAAGAAATTGAGGTTCAGAGTAAGAACAGAGTTAAGGTAGAAACCCAAGTTAGCCCAGCTCCTTTGACTGTAGTCCAATTTGATCGTTTTTATACACTATTTCTCTTTAATTTAAGGGATGGCTGCTTGGTGGTATTCTCTTAACCCTAAGAAGGGAGAGTAAACTGAAGAAATCAACAGAAGTTCTTAAAACTGAATGATCAGTTTTGCCTTCTGTGCTATTTTACCCACACATAAAGAAAATAGATGCACTCAGCCACTTACTCAAAGCAGGCACATAAATGATGTGTTCATATTCCCTGTCTTAATGGAATTATCCAGTAGAGAGGGAGAAAAAGCAACAGTAGTCAAATATTTGCCTATTGGCATATCCCCAGAAAACATAAAATCCATTTGAAGTGCTAAAGTGGAAATAGCTGTTCATACAACTCATTTTTTAAAATGCTCTCTTGTTTCCAGGTGGTTTTCTTTTTTAAGAAAAATTTGCTATAGGGTGTGTGTGCTCATGGAAGAGAGGCAGAGAGGAGAGGGAAAGAAAGCCACACCCTCCCATACACACAACTTCCTGAGAAAATGGCCACACCACAGTCTGTCTCTTCTTGGGATTTTGGGCATACAAACATACACACCCAGAATGTTTTCCAAGTTGCCAGAACTTGGACTCAAATTGCACATTTGGTCATGTAGGATCCAGCTGTCTTAACCACCATGCTACTGGCTGGCCTCATAAAAACTTTTCAAATTAAATTATTATTGTTTTTAACTGCCAGAGAATACAGTTGTGGATGGAAGGGTAGGAGAGAGAAACCACTCCCCTCTACACTGCTTCCCCTCCCCCTAATTGGGCCATGATCATGCCACAATCCTTTGTATAGGCAGGCACACCTGCCTGGCATTTTTCAATAAACAAATCTTGGTGAATGTTTTAACTACTCATTGGTGGCTGTTAGTGACAAAGACAGAAGAGAAGAAAATAAGAGCTAGGCAAATACACAGCTAACTGACTGCCAAGACCCAGAAATGAGGATCCTTTTACTATCATCTATCTCTATCTATCTCTATCTATCTATCTATCATCTATCTATCTATCTATCTATCTATCTATCTATCTATCTATCTATCATCTATTATTCAAACTGCATTGTTAGTCCACCTATAAAAATTCCATTATTTGGGAGACATTTTTAGACTAGTTATCAGTATTTCCACCAGAGGGCAATAATGTCCTCTACTACAATACAGCTTCAGTCATGGTGAATATTTGTCAGTTGGATGAACAGTAGGGGAGTGAGTTACCCAGTGTGCTTAGACAGCACAGATTTCATACCAAAGCCTAGCAGGAGATACAGCAATGACATAGCTGCAAAGGCTTTTACATCGAAGGTACAAACAGAATCATATGATTGCCGAAGATTACTAAGTTGGGATGGTATTCTAAACCCTGCATATAGTTACTCCTGGAAGATGCCATCAACTTGTATGTTGGCAAGATCTTTTTATCCCATGAAACCAGAGGAAGATCATCTTTCAAACTAGGAAAAGTAGTAGAGATATGGCATTTCTTCTGAGGAGCTCAGGTATCTGAATCACTTTTTCTTATATCATGGAGTAGGTCTCTTGTCTCTGATTACTTTCTCATTCCACTGTGGCAGATTGCAATAACTGGAAAGACACTAAAATGAAATGTGAAGTGCAAAATCTGCATGAGAGATTAAGACCAATGAGTGGAAGGGAGAAAAAGCAAAAGTGGGCACAAAGTTGAACTTTGATGCAGACCTGGCAAAGCTTTATCCAACCTGGTCAGGAACTCTGCAAGACCTACCCCTCAGAGCTCTGTGGAGTCTGAACTCTGAACTGACTAGGTCTTAACCTCCTGTCTCAGTCTTGGACATGAACTGCTCTCTGAAGGGCTGAGGAAGACCCTGAAGGAGCTGTGAGGGAGAGATTGCATACCCCAAATGGACTTTTTCCTACTGAAGACAGATAAATTCAATGTCTAAATGTCAGATAAAGTTGGTAAAGGGGCTCCTTCCTTGTCATGCCAAAAGACTCCTTCTTTAGTAAAGCTATACTGCATGTTTTTGAGAAGGTGGTTCTGCCCCATGGTCACAACGGATTTCCTTTTCCACAAAGTCATGTAGCTGAAAGACAGAAGCTACCCAGGCCAACCTACTCATTTTACATATGTGGAATGTGATGACTATATGAGTTAAGTCACTTCCTAACATTACATAAGAAAGTTTGTAGCATAACCAGAATATAGATTTCATTCATGTATATATGTATATTCTAGCACACCCTAATTCGCCCACATGCACCAATCTGACCACACACTCTTTTTTTTTTTTTGAGGTTTTTTTTTTTTTTGCTATAGGGCGTGTGTGCTTGCTAGACAGGCAGAGAGAGACAGAGAGATAGAAAGCGCGCAATCACCCCCCAGGGCCACACCGCAATCCCTTCTCCTCCATTCTCCTCTTGGGATCTTGGGCACGCACACACATGTGCCCAGCATGAGTTTTAAGCCACCGGGTCTGGGACTCGAACCGTGGTCGACTAGGTGGGAGTCCAGCGACATAGCCATTATGCTAACAGCTGGTCCCTGACCACACACTCTTGT
This sequence comes from Tupaia belangeri chinensis, assembly GCF_000334495.1. Classification (NCBI taxonomy): domain Eukaryota; kingdom Metazoa; phylum Chordata; class Mammalia; order Scandentia; family Tupaiidae; genus Tupaia; species Tupaia belangeri. The sequence continues at coordinate 3,461,557 of NW_006205376.1, read as the reverse complement.
AAGGCACTAAAAAAAAAAAAATTATTATTTTTTATTACCATTATTATTATTTAATTTGACCTGAGAGAGAGAGAGAGACAGGGAAAGGGAGAAAGCAAGCTACCAGGTCTGGTACCCAAACCACGGTTGATCACGTGGGAATCTAGCACCTTAACATCACATCGACCTGCTGGCCCATAAGGCACTTTTTGTAATCAGCAACATAAAGAGGATATTAACATCTGTAGAATAAGTGATAGTGTTATTGAGCATATAAATTTCTTATTTAAAATATTAGTAACATGTAATAGACCATCATAATATAGTAATCTGGCTTCAACCTTTTTTCATCTGATTTCCCTCACTAACCTCTCTTTCGTCTCATAATTGGCCACTCTCTAGTCAGTTGATGACTTAATCGGGAAATCTACCCTGTCCCCTGTTTTCTAGCTGTTGACATCCTTCCTTTCAGGCCAAGTTCAAATGCTATCTTCATTCTGTTTGGTTGAATTTCGTTTATCTGGCAAAAGAGAAGTCTCAGGTAATATGGGTTTTCTCTTGAATGGAAGCCACCTGAGAGCAGGTTTAACAGAACTTTTCATGCATGTCTTTAATGTGGGAGATAATGAGAGAAAAAGGGAGCAAGAGAGGGGAGGAAGGTGAGAAGGTAGGTACGGAAGGAAGATTTGAATTGTGCCTCAAGCTGTCTTGATTATAGGGATAAAGTCTTACTTACAGTAATAGGTTATTATGTTATGCACTTAATAATAATTATTATTATACACTTAATAATAGCACTGTTGTCCCTCATAGAGAGAGAACTGAAGACAGGATAAGTTAAATTGTTTGAGCAACGTTAAATGGCACTTATCTCCTCCCATAATTGTCTTCCTTCTTTTTATTTCCTCCCTTCTTTCTTCTTTGCTTTCTTTTTCTTTTCCTACTATTGATTCATTCGATTGTTTAACACATACTCATTTCCTGTAATGTGTTAAACATGCCAATGTATTTGTATCTCATACTGGTCCGTGATGTGTGAGTGAGAAAGAATCTTCTATGTCTTAAGCCATGAAGATTTGGTAGTTAGTTGTATAGCAGTCCAGTCCCAGCTAATATGGAAGCATTAATCAAAAGTCTGTTCTGTGACTTAATACATTGAAAAAATTAATATATGGAACGGGTTTCCATCTAATATGACAAACACATTTGGAATGGTGTGACTATGGTGATGAGACTGTATGACAGTTCATTGCAGCCCTCACAGTTCTAGTACATTATATGTTTATGTGGAGATTAATTATTATAAAATCCTACTTATATTACCTTCATAAATTTGGATTTATTATTTCTAATACTTTTTCTATTTTTCTTCATTATTTTAGTGTATAGTATCCTATTTGGTCTTCCTGAAAGATTTCTTTCTTTTTTTTTGGCTATAGGGCATATGCACTTGTTAGAGAGAGAGAGGGAGAGCATGAGAGAGTAAGAGAGTGAGAGAGAGCATGCAAGCAAGAAAGTACTCTCTGAGGGTGATGACCACACTGCAGTTCCTTATCTTCTATTCTCTTCTGGAATTACACACACACACATCTATACCTACACCTGGTGTGTTTCAAGCCTCCAGTTCTGAGACTCAAAGCATGCAAGTGAACCATGTAGGACCCTGCTGCCCCAATCACCAGTTAGCCCCCTTGTCACCAGCTAGCCCCTTAGAAAGTTTTTTTTAATCTTTATGATTTTCAGTTTTATCCTTCTTTATATCTTTAAAACTTTGAATAAGTAAATGTTCAATAATGCATACATTTTTTTTCCAGAGGTTTTTGCTATAGGGTGTGTACGCTTGCCAGAAAGACAGAGAGAGACAGAGAGATAGAAAGCAAGAAATCACCACCCAGGGAGGATGGCCATGCTGCAATCCCTTCTCCTCCATTCTCCTCTCAGGATCTTGGGCACGCACGCACACGCGCCCAGTGTGAGTTTAAGCCATTGGGTCAGGGACTCAAACCGCGCGTGACTACGTGGGAGTCCAGTGACATAGCCATTATGCCAGCTGCTGGTCCCAATAATGCATACACTTTTTGACTGAGTACATTAACACTCTGAAACTCACATTTTAAATAAGCTCTTTAATGCAGTGTATTAAGTTCAAAATTAGTGATGCATGTTTAACATTATATGCTTAGCATGTTCCAAAGTTGATATAACAGTATTAAGCCAATGTTTGGATTTTAATTGGTTCTTCAGAAGTCTTGTGAGATTATTGTATAAAGAAGAAATTAAAAAAAAAAAACAGCAAGAATAGCTGGCCCCATAGTATAGTTGTTAAGTACTATATGCTGGAAGCTGGATCCCACATGGCTGACTATGGTTTGAATCCTGGCCCTGGTGGTTTGAAAACAATGCTGGTATTTTTGCATGTGTTCTCAAAATCCTAATGGAATGAAGAAAAAAGGATTATGGCATGACCATGCTCCACTGAGAGGTGCATTCTCTGGTGAGCTCACATGTCCTTTGGCAAGTTAATAAAAATTAAAAATACTTTAAAATCTTAAAGTTACTTATTTTCTATTTTTTTTTCATAGATTTTATTGTCCTGTGTAGATGGTACATGTAAATTTTATTTTCTTGCTAAAGGCACATATGCTCCCCCAACACCCCCCTAGAGAGAGACAGAATGAAAGAAGAAAATTGATAAAGCATCCCTTCCCCTGTGAGGTTAGCTATGCACAGTCCCTTCTCCCATTTTTCTTTGGAGATTTGGGGAACACCCCACTCCCCCCAGTATGTTTTTTAAGTCATCGGGTCTGGGACTTGAATTTAAACTGTGTAGTTGGCTATGTGGGATCCAGCCACCTTAACCACCTCATCATCGGTTGGTTCTTACTTTTTATTCTTAATATGACAAGAAAATAAGGATTTACAGATTTCATGGAAGAACAATTGTCAGAGGAGAATGTTTCCAGACTAAACTCAACTGACTTAGTTTATTTACTTCAGTTTTTGAGTAAACTTGTATTGAGGTCCACTGTTCTGCACTAGGCCTTAGGGAATTCATAGATCTCTTTTGTCAGAGGTAGATTTACAAAGAAGCAATTAAAATGCAATAATAAATGTCTCTATTAGAGCAAGCAAAGTTGCCTTGTACAAATAGCAGACATTTGACTCTTTCTGGGAAAACAGATACTTAAACAGGATGGACTGATAACGGGGAGACTAATAGGACAAGGGCATCCAATATGGTAAAGAGATGTGTGAAGCTCCAGGAAAAGGAGGAAAGCATTGAGTGTTGAAAAACTACAAAATTCAGCGTGCTTTGAATATAATGTGAGAAGTTGGGAAGGGTGCTGGGTGGGAAGGGTGAAGACAAGAAAGGCTTTGTAGGTGATGCTGCTGAGATGGAACCTTGTCTTTATAAAATGCAATGTTATTGTGTGATTTCAAGTTAGGAAGTCATGGTATTTTAAATTTCTTAGTCAGGAGTATACAATATGGAGGAAGGTGCCAAGGATGAGGGTCAAGGGATAGATATGGAGTCTAATGACATGTTTTATATTAAAAATGAAGATCTGACCAGGCAAGGGCCAGAGGACAAGGTGGGAGGGGTGGAAAGAGGATGCATTTAGAAGATAGAATCAATTGGATTTGTACTTTCTTAGATATAACCAATGATGAAGAAAAAGGAGTCTGAGATGAATGTCAGGATTTTGATTTCAGGAACTCCATTCTAATTTTTAATTCTTTTTTTTTTTTTGGAGAGGTTTTCGCTATAGGGCGCATGCGCTTGCCAGACAGATAGAGAGAGACATAGAGACAGAAATCGAGAAATCACCCCCCAGGGAGGATGGTCACGCTGCAATCCCTTCTCCTCCATTCTCCTCTTGGGATCATAGGCATGCATGCACACGCGCCCAACGTGAGTTTTAAGTCATCGGATCTGGGATGCAAACTGTGGTCGACTATGTAGGAGTCCAGCAACATAGTCATTACGCTAACTGCTAGTTCCCTAATTTTTAATTCTTGACAATAAGAAATGCAAGGTGTTATGGGCTCAGTTTTTTTTTTTTTTTTTTTTTTTTTTTTTTTTGG
>NW_006205376.1:3414047-3457387 GCF_000334495.1 Tupaia belangeri chinensis | reverse complement strand
CATTCTCCTCTTGGGATCTTGGGCATGCACGCATACGCGCCTGGCATGAATTTTAAGCCACTGGGTCTGGGATGTGAACTGCAGTCGACTACATAGGAGTCCAGCGACATAGCCATTACGCTAACTGCTGGTCCCATAGGCTCAGTTTTGTCTCCCTTTTCTCAAGTTCACACATTGAAGAACTCGCCCCCAACACGACTGAATTTGGAGGTGGGTCCTTTAAGGAGGTAATTAACATTAGGTTGGAGCATAAGAGGGAAACTCTGGGAGACATAGGAGGAGGCAAAGACTTCTTAAGCAAGACCCCCCCAAAGCACAGGCAATAATCCCCAAAATACACAAATGGGATTACATCAGATTAAAAAATTTCTGTATAGTAATTAGTGTGAATGGACAACCCTCAAATGGAAAATTTTTGTAAACTGTGCCTCAGATAAGGGACTGATAACCAGAATACACAGGGAACTCAAGTGCCTTCCTTACCTGGAAGACAGTGATTAGCCCAATTAAAAGATTGGAAAATGAGCTGAATGAACTAAGGAAGACACATGAAAGCCAAAAAGCATATGAAAAAAATCCTCAATATCTCTCATCATGAGGGAGATGAAGCTCAAAACTACAATAAGATACCACCTAATCCCAGTCAGAATGGTGAAGATTAAACACAACAAAAAATGATAAGTGCTTGCGGAGCTGTGGTGAAAGGGGAACTCTCCTACCCCATTGGTGGGAAGGTAAATTAGTCCAACCACTGTGGAGAACAATATGGAGGCTCCTCAAAGACCTTTAAATAGAACTACCATGTGATCCAGCAATTCCACTACTCCTGGGTATCTACCCAAAGAACAAGAGAATGCTCAGTCAAAAAAAAAAAATACTTGCACAGCTATAGTAATTGCAGCATTATTCACGATTGCTGAGACGTGGAACCAACCCAAATGTCCACAAACAGATGAATGGATTGGAAAAATGTGGACATATACTCCATGGAATACTATTCAGCCATAAAAAAACAAGAATACCCTGGCATTTGATAGAAAGTGGAAAAATATGGAAGATTTATTGCTGAGTGAAGCATATCAGGCTCTGAAACAGAGACATTGTATGTCTCCACTTAACATATACTGATTATCTGCACTCTACAGTAGAGACTGAAAGACTGGAGGACATAAAAGCGTTTAAAATTGTTACAGAAATAGGGACAAAGTGGAAGGAGGATGGGAGAGGGGAAGAGTGTAGGAAAGGAAATTTGGGGGAAAAATAGAGATGTACAACATTTGTGGGACACAGATGTAGTTTATTGCCTGTTGATAATGATGTGTACAGTATTCTCAACTGGGCTGGTCTGAAGTATATATCATGCTGGGTAAAGTCTCTTTACAATATAAATGACATACACTGGTTGAATGTATAAATAATAATAAAAAGTAAAAAAGTTGGATGATGTTTTACTGTTTTGTTAAACTTTATGTTAATTATTTTTTGGAGGGTGCTTTTGTTCACCAGAAAATTTAGGAGGTCTTATCAGCTATAAATTTTGAACATTTTTAAAATTTTATGGATTAGTTTTAAATATAACTGGAATCTATTTATTATCAAAAGTAAATTTTTAGGAACTTTACTGAAATTTTTTTGCATTAGAATATAAATTTAATAATTGTTTTGGCTTTGTGTTAGGACATAAATTTAAATTAAAGTTAACTATTGAAAAAAAAATTCTTAATCCAGTAGGATTGGTGTTCTTATAAGAAGAGGAAGAGACACCAGACATCTTTTATATATTATATATATATCTGATCTTATTTACTTGTTTCTCTTATAAAAATCTTATTTTTTGACTGGATTCAGACTTACAAGTAGAAGCTCTCAGAGAGGACAGCCTGCGTCTCTTCACAATCTGTTCTTGGTGTTTTTCTTTGGCCTCCTTCATTCTCTTGGCCAAAAGTTTAGTATATTCTGCTGCCTCTTCCTTATTTTTCTTAGTACATTGCTTCTTGAGAGCAATACACCAGTGTTTGTGTTGCAGGACAGTGGACTCACAAGACGCTGAATCTTAGGTGCTTTGGTCCTAGGTTTCTTACCTTCTTTATTTAAGGGCTTTCGTACAACATATTGGTGGACATTGTCTTCTTTAGAGAGATTGACCAGTCATCTTAATCTTTTTATAAATATACATGTGTGAGGGAAAACCATATGCTGGTATCATTTTTATTGATTGAATTTTCTATTTTACATTTATTTACAGTACACCTTTATAGGATACAACATGAATTTTCCCAGCATGGAATACATTGTATATTAGTCCACAGATACTACCATACACATTATAATCAATAGGTAATTTTCCACTTTAGTACCACTTAAATATTTTCCTTTTTACTCCAAGTCCCTCCCTCCTGTCACCTGTTGCCGATTCCACATTGTCTCTAGTGTCCACAGTTGCTCTCCATGCTCTTATATCTTCCAATCTTTCAATTTCTGCCTAGAAGTACTATTTATATATGTAATATTGCCATGGACTTGGAGATGCAGAAAGGTATGTGTGTTGAAAGAATTGTAGTCTAGATAAATTTAGCAAAGGGACATTTGGTATATACTGTGTGGGGACATCTAATGCCTCTGTTTCAAAGTCTGTCTTGCTTTGCTTAGCATTAAATCTCCCATATTTGTACACTTTTTGTCAAATGCCAGGGTCTCTTTTTTTTTTTTTTTTTGAAGAGGTTTTTGCTATAGGGTACGTGTGCTTGCTAGACAGACAGAGACAGAGAGACAGAAAGCGAGAAATCACCCCCCAGGGGGAGATGGCCATGCCGCAATCCCTTCTCCTCCATTCTCCTCTTGGGATCTTGGGCACGCATGCACATGTGCCCGGCGTGAGTTTTAAGCCACTGGGTCCGGGACGCAAACCACAGTTGACTACATGGGAGTCTAGCGACATAGCCATTATGCTAACTGCTGGTCCCATTTATTTATTTATTTATTTCAAGCTGAGTAGTAGTCCATGGTGTATGTGTGCCATGTTTTGTTTTGTTTTTTTTTTTTCAATCCATTCATCTGTTCTTGGACATTTGGGTTGATTATATTTCTTAAAGATTGTGAATAATACTGCAAAAAACAGGAATGTGCAAGTGCTTTTCTGACAGAATGTATTACTATCCTTTGTGTAGATACCCAGAAGTGAAATTGTTGGATCATGTGGTAGGTCTTTGAGGAACCTCTATATTGTTCTCCACAGTGACTGGCTTGGAGTAAAGGGAAGGTTGCAGTTTTGTTTTGAAGTTTCTGCCATAGGGCATGTGTCCTTGCTAGAGAGGGGAAAGAGAAATCTCCTTGTCCTCTAATCTTCTCTTGGAATTTGGGGCACATACACACATGCACCTGGTGTGAGTTTCAACTTGCCAGGCCTGGGACTCAAATCATGGTCAGCCTTGTGGGAATCCAGCACCTTAACCACCACACCACTTATTGGCCCCAGATTGCAATATTTACAAGATTATCAAGTGAGAATATGTTGAAGGAGAAAGGAGACGGCAATATTTGTCTGACTGAAGAGCATTCCAAGCAGAGGAACCAGGGACTGTAAGGCTTAAGGCACAGATGTGCTCAAGGACCATCAAATAGGCCTATGTGGTTGGAGCAGCGATGGTGCGAGGAGTTCTGGATTATGTGAGAGAAGATGAGGTGTGTTACATGTTACATTGAATGCCCTGTATAGGCTGAGGACATTGACTTGGACTCTAAGTCAAATGTGATGTTATTTTACATTTTAAGTACAGAGTGATGGTAGGCTCTGCCTTACTGTTTTTATTATCATCATCATTATTATTAGGCTCTTGGGAAAGCTCTGAAGTATTTTTTTCTATGTTTTTCTAAGCATACATGCATCATGACTTTCCTGAAAACCCAATAATTACCAGAGAATGTGAGTTCTTGCCAGAGAGAGATGGAGAAAGAGAGAACATGAGAATTCACCTCCTGAAACAAGACATGGCCACTTCACAATCCCTTCTCTCCCATTTACCATCCTGTTAAGATTTAGGTATATGTACACATACACCTGGCATGTTTTTCAAGCTGCTAGAGCCAGAGTTTGAACACCTGTCAGCCAGGAGGGATCCCGCTCTGTTTAACCACTAGATAGTGGTTACATTTTTTTTCAGAGAAGTTTTTGCTATAGGGCACATTCACTAGCCAGAAAGGCAGAGAGAGACACAAACAGAAAGCGAGAAATCACCCCCTGGGGGAGATGGCCATGTCACAAACCCTTCTCCTCCATTCTCCTCTAGGGAGCCTGGGCATGCACGCCCATGGGCCTGGCGTGAGTTTCAGCCACAGGGTCCGGGACTTGAACCATGGTCGACTACTTGGGAGTCCAGCGACATAGCCATTATGCTAACTGCTGGTCCCAATAGTGCTTAAGTTTTAGAATTACTTTGTTTTTAAAACTTGGCTTATGTTTTAAAAGGTTCACTCTATCTGCCTTGTTGAGGGGATAAACTCTAAGGGGACAGGTGTTGAAGCAGCTAGCTGGCAAGTAGGGGATTTCAGAATTCCAGAAGGAAGGTTCTGGTAGCCTGGACCCACCTGCTAGCAGTAGGGGTGGACAGACGAGACTGGGTTCGGTGTATATTTTGAAGGTAGAGTCAGTAGGATTTGTTCCTGGCTTGGTAGAGTTTAAGAAAAAAGGAGGAGTCAAAGATGACAGCAAGCTCTTTAGCCTTAGCATCGAGAAGGAAAGGGTTACCTTGTAATGAAATGGAGCAGGTTTTTGTTTTGTGTTGGTTGTTTTTGAGGGATGGTGTGCAGAGCGGGAAGGAAGAGGAGCTTATCATCTTGGACATGTTAAATTCGAAGTATCCATTAAACATCCAAGTGCAAATGTGGTGAAGGTAGTTGGGTTATTTGAGTTTGAATCCAGAGAAGTCTGTTTTGGAGTTACAAATTTAGAAATTGTCAGTTGTGGATGGTGTTTAAAGCTGTGAGATGAGATGAGACTAACAAGGAAAGATATGAATTGAAAAAAGGAGAGAGACAAGGTATGACTCCTGGGACATACCAATAGCAAGAGTGTGAGGAGAAAGTTGAAAACAGAATAAGAGGTTGAGAAGATACGGCCAGAGGCAGAAGGAAAACCAAGAAACTGAGGGTCGTGGAAGCTGAGTGAAGGAAGCATAAAACAGGAGGGGTTGATTAAATGTGTTAAACCCTGCTGTTAGGGCAGCTACAATAAGAACTGAAAGAGAGCTTCCCAGCCTCTCTTGGTTTATGTTATAATATCTCAGTTTTGTTTTTGTTTTGTTTTGTTTTTAGAGATTTTTTTTCTAGAGGGAACATGAGCTTGCCAGGGATAGAAAGTGAGAAATCACCTCCCAAGGAGCATGACCATGCTACAGTCCTTCTCTTCCATTCTCCTTTCAGGATTTTGAGTACACACGCACAAGTGCCTGGCATGAATTTCAAGCCACCAGGTCCAGGACTCGAACCATGGTCAGTGACGTGGGAGTCCAGCGTCTTAACTCTGACTGCTGGCCCTCTCAGTAGACTTGTTTTTCTAGGTGTTCTCAGCCAAAAGAAATATCTAATAATCTTGTCTATTAAGTGGCCTTGCCACTTAGTATTTTTGTCTTATGGATCTCATAGCCATTTGAAAACCTAAAACACACAAATTGAGTAAAAAAACCCTAATGTATTTAATTGGACATGTTTTAATGCCAGAGGGCATGCGTACACACGTAAGAATTCATGCATGAGAGAGAGAGAGAGGCAGAGAGACAGAGAAAGCAACCCCCAATGGAGCCTGGTCATGTGGCGATCCTTTCCTTCTTTTTCTCCACCCTGGCCTAATTGGAGGCATGTACATGCATGCTCCCAGTGTGCTTTCAAGATGTCAGGATCAGTATTTAAGCCACAGTTGGCCACAGGGGACCTGGCTGCCTCTCCACATGTTTAACTGCTATGCTGCAGGGCCGCCCTTACTTCATTCTTGTGTAACTGTCGTTATTTCTGGGATGTGTCCACTTCCTGGATACTAAGCAAATTCTAAACTTGGAAATCTCTTCAGACACTACCATGCTTACTTCCTGCTCCATACTTACTTTTGCACATTCCTTACTTTTTTTTTTCAATAAACACAGAAACCTAGCTTTCCAAAGGTGTGGCATCGTTGAAGGAAGGCAGTGTAATCTAATGTTGAACTGTGAACTCATCCGAGCTGACAGTTTGTGCAAACTCGACAGATGTCTTTTCCTTGAAATTTTAAAATATTTCAAGTAGTCCAGGGAATTTGCTGTGGTGCTTTAGGAGCCTTCGAATCTAGTATGAGAACTGAGGTCCTGAGAATTGACCTCTAGATTTTGCAATGGAAGCTGTAGATGGGGAGACCATACACTTTATTTTCCAGAGAGGGACAATACATACGAAAATGAGAGAAAGGCTCTATTGTTATTAAGTTGTGACAACTAGACTGACCCAGATTGTTGGGGAAAACTGGGAACTATTGGTTATGTATTAACTTTGGTGGAATAGTGGGATATGAACCTGATTGTATTGGCCTTGAAAAAGAATGAGAAAAGAGATACTGGAGACTGTATTGAAGAAAACAAAGAGCTGAGAACACAGGCTCACATTCACAGAGCTGAAGGAGGAAGAGAGACTACAACAGTAGGAGTTGAGAAGCAAGAGACAAACCAGAGGAGCAGAAAATTGCAAGATGGCTACATTTAATAAAGCGAATGAAAGAGTGCATGAAGATAAAATCACTGAAATGCATACATAGGATTTGCAAGCAAGGCAAGAACAGTTTGTGGGAATTAAGTGCACGTTCAATGGATTCAAGAAGCAATGAGGAAAGGAAAGGAGGAGTAAAGTGGATTTCTCTTTTAAAAGAAATGATGCTCTATTAAAAAGTATCTTTTTGGGACAAGCAGATAGCTTAGTGGTTACATCAGTGGGCTCCCATATGGTTGACCATAGTTCAAGTCCTGGACCTGGTGGCTTGAAAAACACTGGGCATGTGTGTGTGTGTGTGTGTGTGTGTGTGTGTCCAAGATCCAGGGAGGAGAATGGAGAAGGGATTGCAGTGTGGCCATTCCCTCTGAGGGGGTGATTTCCCACTTTCTCTCTCATTGTCTCTGTCTGTCTTTCTCTCTCCCCTGTGAGTGCTTTCACCCTAAGGCAAAAACCTCTTAAAAAAAAAAAGAAAAGAAAGAAAAATTCTCTTTTCCTACTTTACTCATGTTTGTGGCTTTATTTTACATCTTCTCTCTCATTGTCTCTGTCTGTCTTTCTCTCTCCCCTGTGAGTGCTTTCACCCTAAGGCAAAAACCTCTTAAAAAAAAAAAGAAAAGAAAGAAAAATTCTCTTTTCCTACTTTACTCATGTTTGTGGCTTTATTTTACATCTGAGGGCAGGTCTCTAACCTTAGAGATCTGGACCCAAAGAACTGAGTATTTCACAGCACAGCCGAGCACCACCATCTGATAACACGTGGTGCTGGGACTTGGCTTATATAAGGCCAGCCCAGCACCACCATCTGATAACACGTGGTGCTGGGACTTGGCTTATATAAGGCAGTTCCCCCCCGCCCTCCGATAGCCATGACTGGGCAGTAACTGGGCAGATTACACAAGCCAGCGGAATGATTTTAGAATGCATCACCCTTGGGAATCACCTAACATCAATGTTCTTAAATATTTGGCAAGGTGTGATCTCTTATCTTTGTAACTGCTTCGTAACTTTTTAGAAGTGCTTGTGATCATCGAATTTATTCCTGTGGGAAGAGAAACCTCAGCAACCTTTCAAGGCCCATTTAAACTCTCATTTCTTCCTCAGTGCTTTCAGAAATCCTCAGAGACTTACACTTTATTTCATTCTTTTTGAAGATTGATCATTTTGCTTCTGCACTTAGCCTTTGGCTAAGCTTTTATTTTGAGGATATAGATCTGATTTTAGATCTGATTTTCTCAGAAACTTGAACTTTCTGGACTCTGACCCTCTGGGACACACTAGGTAGGCTCAAACCTTGGACACTTACACCCGCTGTTTTTAAGGATGCCCCTCCCTCTCTGCTTCAGATCTTTCCTGATCTGTGCCATTATCCACACCTAGCCCCAGCCAGCCCAGATCACAGACACACTGTTTCCTGCAATACTCAGGGAGCTTTCCAGATGCAACACCAGAGCCTTCCCATGTGGTGAGCCTCACAGGATATCGCATTTTACCCCTGAACCACTGTCTAGCCGTCATAGCTATTTAAATTACAGTCCTTTCTTCTTTCACCCCAATACCTGCATCTCAGTCACTATTACCCTGCTCAATTGACACAGGTTTTTCTTTATTTTTTATTTTTATTTTTGGAGAGGTTTTTGCTATAGGGTGCATGTGCTCACCAGAAAGACAGAGAGACAGAGAGACAGAAAGCGATAAATCAGCCCCTGGGGGATGGCCACACTGCAATCCCTTCTCCTCCATTCTCGTCTTGGGATCTTGGGCATGCACGCACATGTGCCCGGCGTGAGTTTAAGCCACCGGGTTCGGTATTCGAACCGCAGTCGACTGTATGGGAGTCCAGCGACATAGCCATTACACTAACTGCTGGTCCCAGGTTTTTCTTTATTTATGATAGAGTATGTGCATATGCAGGTACATGAAGGTGAGAGAGACCGAATGAGAGCTGGGTATCCTCCGCAGGATCTGGTCATGCCGCAGTCCCGTTCTTCCTGTCAGATCTTGGGTACTTGCGTGTGTGCCCAATGTTTCAGGCTGACAGGCCGTGGATTCAAACTGTAGTTGCTATGCAAGATCCAGCTTCTCAAGCAGGTATCAGTACCATGCCATGGAACTGCTCTGTGGAATTTTTAAATTCTGACAGATAATTATTTGTTATGTTTAATGCTCATTTTCCACGTTCATGAAAGAGAACATAGTTTCAACCACAGCAGGGGTGTTGGAGGAGGAGGGGCAGTTTCAGCTTCACTGATGCATTCTAAAGGCTTAGTATACAGAATATGCTCAAGAAGTTACTTGTGTGAATAAATTTGTTTTTATGTCTGTCTTCAGTAAGTCTTATCTGTGGCCTCTATAACCCCTGTTCAATTTCAAAGAAGTGACTTGTTTTGCTTCAACATCTCAAGCATTCCATGAATTCCCAAGCAATACAATAATTTCTTTTATCTTTTAGTGCCAAAACAACTTTCTGTCCAGATTGGTCAGTCAAAGGTTTGTTTTTGTTTGTTTGTTTGCTTTTAAGACTTGAATAAAATGCTTTTTGGAATTACATTGACTGCTTTCATGTTCCACATTTTTTTTTTAATTTAGAATTTCTTTAATTGATTGCACCTTTTTTATTTGTCACTACTTTGTCCCTTTATGCTTTCAATACAGCTTACTGTCTCACAGGTCTGTTGGATGATACGGGCTTAGAAAATAGAAAACAGACTTTTTTTTCTTTTTCCCCAAAGAAATAGAAAACTTTCCTCTAGACTCCAAGGGATGTGCAGGAAGACTACAAGTGTGAATCAAAGCTATAACTAAGAATCAACGTGTACTTTTCTTTTTCTAGAAAAAAAAGTTGGAAAAATAAAGCTCAAAAGTATCATTTTGCGTGGCTGAATTGAGTAAAACTATATGAAAAATAAAAGCTGTCAACAGTTTTAAGAGAAAATTAATACTGCTCTTTCACGTTAAAAAAAAAAAAAGCCTACTTACTTTTATTTTTTTAGGAAGTCCTGAGTTGAGTTAGATAGAATCTATTTTTTGTCATAAAAAATTTCTATTTATGGGAGACCAGCAGATGGCCTAATGGTTACGTAGCTGGACTCCCATGCAGTGGGCCACAGTTTGAGTCTTAGACCTGGGGACTTAAGACTCATGCTGGGCATGTGTGCGTGTGTGTCCAAAATCCTAAGAGGAAAAGGGATTTCAGCATGGCCATCCCCCCTGGGGTGTAATTTCTCACTTTCTTTCTCTGTCTCTCCAGTGAATTGCGTGCCCTAAAGCAAAAATCTCTCTAAATAAATAAATAAATAAATAAAATTCTCTATTTATGTGTGATTTCTCCCCCAATAGAAATCAGAAGGACACTCCTACAGAAATTAGTATTAAAACGCAAAAGCACTGTAACATCTCCTCTATGATAATGATTTTATTAATTTAATTTAATCTGGTTTCCTCCTCACTTCCTCAGTGTATTTTTCTTTTCTTCAGTTTATTAGCACACTAAATACTTTCTTGTGGTATGATTTTGTGTCATATACAATATTGCCATTAAATTAAAAATGAAACCACTGGGACCAGCAGGTGGCACGGAGGTTAAGGCACTAGATCCCACATGGCTGATTGCTTGGTTTGAGTCCTGGACTCGATGGCTTACAAATCACACCAGCACTTGTGTGTGCGTGTCCAAAATCCTGAAGAAGAAGGGATTGCACATGGCCATCCCCTCAGGGGGTGATTTCTTGCTTCCCTCCCACCTCTACAGAATGCAAGCACCCTGTAGAAAAACTTTTTAAAAAAGAAAGAAAGAAACACCTGGCACATGTTTACCGCTGGCTGAAATGCTTCTAGTCACTGCTGTAAATAAGCCCATTTTACCTTGTCATCTGAACTGTTTAGTCAATAGGATGTGTTAACCAGTGTATTCTGTATATCCTTTAGAGGCTTTGGAGTTTTTGTACTTCAGATTATTGCTTTTTATCTTTAAACTAATTAACCTTATTTGTTAGAGTAGCTTTAGGTTCACAGTAAAGTTAAGCAAAAGGAACTGAGCTCCGCGTACAGCAAACCCTCCCTGCTTCCTGGCCCAACCCAGCATACACAGCTTGTCCTCCCATCAGCATACCCCTACCAGGGTGGCACGTCTGTTACAATATGAACCAGCATGGACAGGTCATTGTCAACCGAAGTTCATAGTTTACGCTAACGTTAGAGTTTACTCTTAGTTTTCCCCTTCTCTATGGGCTTTAGCAAATATATAATGACATGTTTCCACCATTGTAATATTGTACTGAACAGCTTTACTGCCTTAAAGGTCCTTTCTGCTCCTCCTAGTATCCCTCCCTCTCCTAAAATCTCTGCCAATCACTGAGCATTTACAGTCTCCAGTTTTGCCTTTTCCAGGGTGACATATACTTGGAATCATACAGTTTGTGGCCTTTTCAGTTTGGCTTTTTTTTTTTTTAACTTAGAAAAGTACATTAAAGATTTCTCCATATCTTTTCATAGCTTGATCTAATCCATTTATTTTTTAGCCCCGAATGACATTCCATCATCTGGATGTAACATGTTTTATTTATCCATTAATCTATTGAAGGGGATTTTGGTTGCTTCTAAGTTTTGGCAGTTATGAATAAAGCCTCTATAAACATCTGTGCAAGGGTGTATATGTGAACAAAATTTTTCAACTCATTTGGGTAAATACTAAGGAATATAAATGCTGGATCATTGCTAAGGATACGTTTAGTTTTGTAAGAAGATTTTGTACTGTCTTCCAAATTGGCCATAGTGTTCTGCATTCCCACCAGCACTGAAGGGAAGTTTCTATTTCTCCACCCTCTTTTTAGCATTTGGTGTTATCAGAGCCAATAATACTTAAAACTTTTTTTCTAATCTTGTGTTAAAATTTCCAGAAAGAGACAGGAGTCAAAAGATAGGACTAATTATTAATATTATTCTTTTCCATCTGTGCATTTAGGGGGAAAAGCCAGGAGAAGGGTGAGGAGGGTGGAATAAGGGGGGCAGTAGACTGATGGAAGGACAGGGACAGGGGAGGAGGGAAGAGGAGACAGAATGATAATTTCCTAGTTCTTAGGTTCCTCTGGTGTCTTGTAGACCATTTCCAGAAGAGAAACTATACTCACAAGATTATTAACCAAAAAGAATAGTTTGAAAAAGATGAGCAATGAATGACTGTCTTGATATTTAATTCTAAGTTAGCCTTGTTTAATAGTATTTATTTTCCAATATTCTTCTAGAACTTTAAAGTTTCACTGTATCTTATATCAACATTCAAGATTGATTGCACAGTATAGGTATTGTATTCATTACCTCACTGTTCATCCTTGACTTTTTCAAAAGTTACTGTTACTAAAATTATTATTAATAATAAATATGCTATTTATATTCTCACAAGCCACCAAATAATATAAATCATCTAGTTTGTAATCTCCTTTTAATGCAAATGCTTCATTTTTACAACACCCAAATTCTAAATTGTTCTATTGGGGAAGTTGGTAGTTGAATTGAAAATATTGAATTCGGAAAACTCATGTAGTTGACATCTATTTCTTCCCAGGGGACTAGGCAGAGATACCGTCTGTTGAAGCAGTGTCTTGTAAACTTCAGGAAACCTGGATTCCTGGTGATTGATAAATCCACAGGGGTACAAGGAGGGTTTCCCATTGGTTCATAAATTAAAAATGCCAATTGTATCATATTTTTAGGAATAAAAGTGAACAAATAAAAGACTTGTGGATAATTTTATACTCTTTTTTGGGAGGAGAGGTTTTTGCTGCAGGGCATGTGCACTCACCAGAGAGACAGAGAGACAGAAAGTGAGAAATCACCCCCCCGGGCGGATGGCCACGCCGCAATCCCTTCTCCTCCATTCTCCTCTCGGGATCTTGGGCACACACGCACACGCGCCTGGCGTGAGTTTAAGCCACCGGGTCTGGGACTCAAACCTTGGTCGACTACGTGGGAGTCCAGCGATATAGCCATTACACTAACTGCTGGTTCCGATAATTTTATACTCTTTAAATTGGGACAGATTGAAAGTCTCTGAGTGAAGTGAAGGCACATGAAGAGCTGAGGAGATGAAACAGGGCACACTCCGGGTTCCATGTTCCATGAAGGTACCATGGCTACACAGTGGCTCTCGGTATTGAAAGTTTAAAGTTTTTAGTTCACATATATTGTTTATACCCTTATTAGGTTATTAGAATAGGTCAAATGTAAAAGTAATTCAGATATTAAAATACAAAAACATGGGCAGGGCCAGCAGGTGGTATAGTGGTGAAGGTGTTGGATGCCCACATGGCTGACTGTGGTTCGAGTCCCAGGCCCAGGAGCTTGAAACTCATATTATGCACGAGCACATGAGTGCCCAACATCTTGAGAGGAGAATGAAGGAGAAGGGATTGTGTGGCATGACAATCACTCCTTCTCAGGGAGTGATTTCTTACTTCTCTTTCTGTCTGTCTTTCTGGGGAGTACACTTACCGTATGCATAAACCTGGAAAAAAAAAAAGACAAAAGAATTACTGAGGAGTAAAAAAGTTTCAAATTTACCTACAAAGACTCTTTTCCGAAGCTATAGCTGGTGCCCATCGTATCAGTGCAAATCTTTTGCAATTAAAAAACAAGTACTAGAAGGAGAAAGCGTACCATTAATAGACAATTTGATTTTTTGTTGTTTGGGAATAGACATTTTCTGTAACAGCATTGCATTACTTGAAAATAAATTTTTTAAATTAGCATATAATGTGCATATTTGTGCGGGTACAGTGTGATCTTTCAGTATAAAAATATACTGAGTAATGATTAAAGCAGGGTAATTAATATTCTCATCATGTCAACCATTTGCCATTAAATTATGTTGGGAACATTTAAAATTTTCCTTTTAGTTAATCTGAGATTTACAGTAAATTACTTATTTTTCATAATGTGATTTTAATACCAGACTTTGTTCCTCTCCTCTATCTGTAATTTTGTTACAATTAATCAGCATCCCTTTTATCCCCCACCCCATCTTTCCTAGTCTGTAGTATTCATTTTTCATCTCTCTCTGATGAGATCAGATAAATGCTATTCTTAAGATTACAATACCCCCCTCCTCCTTTTTTGGGGGTATAGGGACTATGAACTTTTCAGGGAGAGACAGAAACAGGAGGGCAAGAGAGAGAGAAAGTGAGAAAGCACTTCCCCAGGGGAGATGGCCACACCATAATCTCTTCTCCATTCTCCTCTCAGAATTTTGGGCATGCACGCACATGTACCCAGTATGCTTTTTAATCCTCCAGGTCTAAAACTCAAACTGCATTATCAGCCATGTGAAATCCAGCCACTTTGACCACCATGCCACCTGGTTGGCCCCAATTCCTTCTTTTGAAGTCTTAAAACAAATTTTAAAAATAAGTCATAAAACCAATTTTGTAAGTATAATAGCAATAAAATCATAATGCATACAGGCACTGAACTGAAAATATGTAGGTCCTTCAGGAAAAAAAAATTAAAACACTAAAGGACAATAGAAGATAATCTGGATAAATAGTGACAGTTCATGCACTTGAATGGAAGAATTTACTATTACAAATATATGACTTCTCCCTAAATTAATTTGTACATTAAATGTAATTCCTGTCAAATTTCTGGTTGAAATTTTGAAGAATTTAATACTCTAAAATTTAGTTGGATAACTGAATATATAAATAAATCATTTGTAACAAGAAATGTAGAAATTTGCCCCCAATTAGTTTGTTTTTTTTTATAGCGTTTTCTGTACATATATTTGCATGCCTACATAAGTAATACAATATAATATGATTAGGTTTGAAGGATATAGCAAGTAAAAAAATTTGAGAATATGTAAAGAAAACCAATTCACTATAGGCACTCAGAGAATATTAAACATGTTAAACATGGAAAAAAGACAATTATACCACAATCATAACATGAGCTCTCATAAACTTTCAACTTTTCTAATGAGACAAATACTGTTGATATTTTGACCATAAGAATTAGCCTGCTATGATGTGTATTTTTCCTAAACTAAAATAATAAAATAGCTTTCCTTTGGATTGAGTTCTTTCAGTTTATTGTAGTTCTGCTTTCACTTCATTAAACAGTGACAAGTTTGACTTTCACATATATGTGTGAATTGTCACAGTTTTGATTTGCTAAAAAGGGCCTATCCTACTGAAAACTTCACTGAATGATGGCCCCTGAAGCATCAGGTTCTCATGCAAACTAATGAAGTGCCTAATTAATGAAGCTGCCAATGGCAGGTTCTGTTTGTAAAACATCTTATGCAGTTAGACCTTCAACCAACCTCAACCAACCTGGAAAATAACCTACTTTTCTCCACTAAAACTCTTTCTCCTTTAGTAAGTTCACCTTTTGAAAGTCTCTGTCTTCACAGCTTATGGTCAAAGGTCATTGAAATAAAAGCTTTTGTTGAGTTCTTCTTTTTTTAACCAGGGCTTATTTTTGTTATTCTAATTATGCTTTATATATACTAACAGATACACTGCCACTAGGATTACTAACCAAAGGCGATAAGAGAAATATAAAACAAGTTAGCATTTTCAATAAACACATTGCATTTCTACTTTTCTGATTAGGAATAAGAAATTATATGCACATATTTTTAAAATATGCATTCTGAGAAAATCATATTAATTTATCATAAAATATATCACAACCTGCTTTTTGCTAAAGGTGTATTATAAGTACTTTCCCATGTTATTTAAGTGTTCAAAATGTGATTTTTTTAACCACAAAATAATAGTCTTTTATATTTATTTAGCTACTTTATATTGTCACAATTAATGTAATAACAAGAATGAAAACATTTCTTTATGGAAAAAGAACTACTTACAATGTACAGTATTGTAGGTAGACTTTTGGCTAGTACTTCTTTGGTTTAATGTGAAACATTGTTGAGAAGCATAATACATATACTCATGGAGACCCATTTATGATTTTTCAAGAATTCCTTTATCAGATGCCACTTACTACTACCCAGCAGGGATGAGGAAGTGGGACACGGAACTGGCAATTATGATTTAAAGAAAATTCTGAAACATTGCTTGCCCCAAGGTAAATGGGGCAATTATGCCCATACGTTAGTGCTTTAAGTAGACACAGAAGTAAATGGCTGAAATGGAGAGTTAGAGGAATACTATTGGGAAATAAATGTATCCTTTTTTATTTTAAAATTTTTTGCCAGAGGGTATATGGACTTGCCTGAGAGAGACAGAGAGAGGGAAAATGAGGAAACACCTACCATGGGGAAAGCTCACACTGCAATTCTGTCTCTACTTCTCCCTCCTTTGGGGATTTTGGGGGTGTGTGTACATGTGCAAGCACACACATCTACACTTACATGCGCCCGGTGTGGTTTTCAAGCTGCTGTATCTGACTTCAACCACACAGTGACCATGAAGGATACAACTGCCTTAACCATCATGCGGCAGGCTGGCCCCAGACATGTATCTTTAATGGTCAGATATAACAACTATAATGAAAATGACTGGAAAATCAAGTAGACTTTTAACTTCAACATTAGTAACTTTTAATGTTGTACGCTGACAATATTATGGTCCAATTAATTTGCAGGACTCGTCATCTTGCAGTTGGAAGTAAACATATGTCTGGTTTGTCAGATGTAACCTTTTCCTATGGTCTGAATGTTGGTGGTCTCTCAAAACTTTTAAGTTGGAACCTAATGTACAATGTGATGATATCAAAATAATATTAAGAGTTCTTTGGAAAAGGATTAAGTTGTGAGGAAGGGCTCTACCCGTGCGAATGGGATTGTGCCCTTATGAAAGATGCTCAGCAGATCTCCTCCAGTCCCTTCTTCCCTGTGAGTATGCAACCACGAGGCGCCGCCTGTGAGGCAGAGTGAACTCTGACCAGACACCAAATCTGCCGGGACTTTGATCTTGTTCTCCCCAGCCTCCAGAATTGTGAGCCATGAATTTCTGTTGTATACAAATGACCTAGTCTAAGGTATTTTGTTATAGCAACCTGAATGAACTAAGACACCCTACCACTCAAATGAATAAATATGTATACAGCTAATCAGTTTGTAAATACTTAAATGATAAGATAGGTAGCAGTAAGCTGGCTTTGGTAAGAGCCATATTGCCGGAAGTTATCATTGTTTTCTTGTTCCTGATGTCGTTAAGTATATTTTGACTTTAAAAAGTATTTAACTCTGTATACAAAGAATTATTTAGAGAATAATCTCAAATGAGTTCTGTAAATGATTTGACTTAGGAAAGAGGAAACCAGAACAGTTGGTTAAACTTGAAATTCAGCAAAGTTTATTATTTACATCTGTGATGGGGAGTAGAACAAAAAATTCATTATAAAAAAGGTGTCTTTCTATGCATGGATTATTTTACTCAGCATAATAACCTTGAGGCTCATCTATGTTGTCATAAATGACAAGGTTTTCTTTTTTTTTTGAGGCTAAATAATATTCTATCATGTATATTCTATCATGTATATATACCACAATTTCTTTATTCATTTATCTGATGACAGACACCTAGGTTGCTTCCATTTCTTAGCACTATAAAAATGTTCTAAAGGAGACCAGCAGATGACGTAATGGTTATGTCACTGAACTCCCACATAGTGGACTGCAGTTCGAATCCTGGATCTGGTGGCTTGAAATGCATGCCGAACGTGTGTGCCAAAAATCTCAAGAGGATAATGGAGGAGAAGGGGTTGAGGCATGGCCAGTCCCCCTGGGGCAGGGGGGGGGTGATTTCTCACTTTCTCTTTCTCTCTGTCTCTCTGGTGAGTACACCTGCCCTATAGCAAAAAATCTCTTAAAAAATAATGCTATAATGAATATCAGACTACAGAATTCTTTTTGGAGCTCTACCCTAAAGTGGGATTACAGGGTCATATGGTAATTCTTTCTATTTTTTTGTTTTCTTAGGACCTCCATACTGTTTTACATAATGGCTGCATTAACTTACACTCTCATCAACAGTGCACAAGTATTCCCTTTTCTCCACACCATTGCCAACACTTGTTACCTTTGGTCTTTTTGATAATAGCCATTCTAACAGGTGCGAGATAGCTCATTGTACATCATATTGTACTCCATAAATATATACAATTGTAATTCATTAAAAACAAAATTAAGAAAGAAGAAAAACTTCCTGGTCAGAAAGAGAAGGGCAGTACATTCAAAGACAAAACTAAAGAGACACTGATAAGTTTGGAGAAGTGAAATAAAACATGCTCGAAGGAACCTTGCAGTCCTGGTGGTGATTAAAGCAGTTTGAGCTTCCTGCCACTTTCCCTTCCTCCCTTCGCTTCTTCCTCCTTCCTTCCCTCTGTCTCACTCACTTCCACTTTTCTTTCTTTCCCTCCCTCTTTTTCTTCATTCCTTCCATCTTTCTTTGTCAATACTCCCATATATTGAGATGTGGGTCAGTGGAGAGTTGCGTAACCTTTCCAGGTTGATTCTTTTTATGTAAGATTTAAGGTAAATAAAATGTTACACTGACACTTTTGTATTTCTGCTGCTCTTGGCAGATATGGTTCATGAAAGGCATAGGTTTTCCCGATCTGCAGCCAAGGAGCAGCTCTTCACCCTTCATTAAGTAGCAGTGGGGAAAGGGAGCTGGGAGTGGGGAGGATGTGCCATCTTTCATTAAAAATTGACAAATGATGACTTAGTTTACTGCCATTTACTTTTATTGGCTAAAATATGGACACTTTTTGAATAGCATTCAACCAGCATACAAACAATACCAACAGCTTTAGCCTACTGTTACATGCGAAGGTAACAGGAAAACCCCAAGCATCACATAGGAGTTTGAGTCTGTCTGGGAATACACTGATTTCATGTTTCTATAACCCATTTAAGCCCCCCTGAGTACTTGCCAGAATTGTGTTAGGGTGGCTCTCAAGGGTCCCTATTCATGATGCATGTCAGCCTGCTTCATCTGTGAGGCCAGAATTTGTGCCCTCCCTGTTCATAGTTATGTTCCCAATTCCTAGGTAGCATCTGCCCCATAGTAGGGACTCAGTAAACACTTACTGAAAGAATAATTAATTTTTACCTTCTAGAAATCTATTTTTTGGGGGGCTAGCAGATAACATGGTGGTTAAAGGTGCTGGATTCCCACATGGCTGACTGCGGTTTGAGTCCCAGACCTGGTAGCTTGCTTTCTCACTTTCCCTCTTTCTCTCTCACTCTGTCCCTCTCTGGTCAAATTAAAATAAATAAATAAAGTTAAGTAAAATAATTTTTTCAAAAAATTTATTTTGGAGGCAAAAATTATACCCTTAGGGCTCCCCCCCACACACACACAATGGATTTGCTGCCAGAACACAGGTGTCGTGAAAACCACTGCTAAATCAAAGCCAGAATGGGAAAGAAGAAGACTCACATCAACATCTTTGTCATTGGACACATAGATCCCTGCAAGTCCACCACTACTGGCCATCTGATCTACAAATGTGAGATCCACAAAAGAATCATCGAAAAATTTGAGAAGGAGGCTGCTGAGATGGGAAAGGGCTCCTTCAAGTATACCTGGGTCTTGGATAAACTGAAAGCTGAACGTGAGCGTGGTGTCACCATTGATACCTCCCTGAGGAAAATTGAGACCAGCAAGTATTATGTGACTGTCATCAATGTCCCAGGACACAGAGACTTTATCAAAAACATGATTACAGGCACATCTTTGACCTGAGCTGTCCTGATTGTTGCTGCTGGTGTTGGTGAATTTGAGGCTGGTATCTCCAAGAACGGGCAGACCCGTGAGCATGCCCTTCTGGCTTACACACTGGGTGTGAAACAACTATTCGCTGGTGTTAACAAAATGGATTCTGCTGAGCCACCCTACAGTCAGAAGATAAGAGGAAATCGTTAAGGAAGTCAGCACCTACATTAAGAAAATTCGCTACAATCCTTATACAGCAGCGTTTGTGCTAATTTCTGGTTGGAATGGTGACATGTTGGAGCTAAGTGCTAATATGCTGTGGTCCCAGGGATGGAGAGTCATCCATAATAATGGCAATGCAGGGGAACTACATTACTCAAAGCTCTGAATTGCATCCTGCCACCAAATTGTCCAACTGACAAGCCCTTGTGTCTGCCCCTCTAGGATGTGCACAAAATTGGTGGTATTGGCACTGTTCCTGCAGGCCGAGTGGAGACTGATGCGCTCAAACCTGATATGGTGATCACCTTTGCACCAATGTGACAACTGAAGAAAAGTCTGTTGAAATGCACCATGAAGCTCTGAGTGTAGCTCTTCCTGGGGACAACATGGGTTTCAGTGTCGAGAATGTATCTGTCAAAGATGTTTGATGTGGCAGTGTTGCTGGTGACAGCAAAAATGACCCAAACATGGAAGCAGCTGGCTTCACTGCTCAGGTGATTATCCTGAACCATCCAGGCCAAATCAGTGCTGGCTATGCCCCTGTACTGGGTTGTCACACAGCTCACATTGCTTGCAAGGTTGCTGAATTGCAGCAAAAGATTGCCATTCTGGTAAAAAGCTGGAAGATGGCACTAAATTTTTTTTTTTTTTTTGAAGAGGTTTTTGCTATAGGGCACATGCGCTTGCCAGAGAGAGAGAGACAGAAAGTAAGAAATCACCCCCTGGGGGGATGGCCATGCCACAATCTGTTTTCCTTCATTTTCCTCTAGGGATCTTGGGCATGCACACACATGCGCCTTGTGTGAGTTCAAGTCACCGGGTCCAGGACTCGAACCGCAGTCGACTACATGGGAGTCCAACAACATAGCCATTATGCTAACTGCTGGTCCTGATGGCCCTAATTTTTTGCAATCTGGCGATGCTGCCATTGTTGATACGGTTTCTGGCAAGCCCATGTGTGTTGAGAGCTTCTCTGACTATCTTCTCCTGGGTCGTTCTGCTGTTCCTGATATGAGACAGAAAGTTGCTGTGGGTGTCATCAAAGCCATGGGCAAGAAGGCTGCTGGAGCTGTCAAGGTCACCAAGTCTGCCCAGAAAGCTCAGAGGCTAAATGAATATCCCTAATTCCTGCCATTCCAGTCTTAATCAGTGGTGGAAGAACAGTCTCAGAACTGTTTGTCTCAATTGGCCATTTAAGTTTAGTAGTAAAAGACTGGTTAATGATAACAATGCATCAAAAACCTTCAGAAGAAAAGGAAAATGTTTTGTGGACCTTTTTTTTTTTTTTTTTTATTTTTTTGGGTCCTTTTTTTTTTTTTTTTTTTTTTTGCATGTGGCAGTTTTAAGTTACTAGTTTTTAAAATCAGTACTTTTTAATGGAAACAACTTGGCCAAAAATCTGTCATGGAATTTTGAGACCCATTAAAACAAAGTTTAATGAGAAAAAAAAAAAGAAATTATACCCTTAGGAAATATATATAGTGGAAATATATGTAAATGTGACGAAAACATTTTTGAATTTGTAACGCTCTGGAAATACTTTTAAATGAAAAATAATAGCCCTCCCAGAGTTCTAATATTGTTGAAACATGCACCATAAAAAGTCAAAACCTGTCTGCCTTCTCATTCTTCCATGACCAAATCACCAGTCTTAAGAATGAAATTGAAACGATTACTGGTCTAGCTCTGGCCTTTTTCCCCTATATCCGTGGTTTTATGAGATCAGCTATTTTCCACATTAGACTATCTCCTGAATATTCCATTTCAATATCTTTCTTATTTAGATTTAATCTCCAAAATGCTCTCACAGCAGGTTCTCCTACTTAAATACACTGAGCCCTAGAAATTGATGGATGTTGGTGATCTATATGTCAATGTGAAAAATGAGAGACAGAGCATGTTAGGATTTCTGTTTATATAAGCTTAAAATAACAATGCACTGTTAACACGCATAAAAAATACGGTGCTGTATCAAATCAGCATAATCTGTTGATAAGATTGTGAAAATAGGCTGATTATCATCAAGTTAGTAAATATGTACCACAGTAAATATTTAAGATATTACATTTTTATTTTCATTGGAGTTTTAAGATAAATTATTTTAATAAACGTTTGGGGATCTGAGGCTTCCCTAGGCTTCCATATTCTGAAGTGACTTACTATAATCTACAAAGCTTACGAAGAGCAAATAATTCTTTATCTTAAGGATTAAAGAGGTTATTGCAAGTAATTATTAATGATCACAGCACACATTTCCATGAGCACATCTGTCCTTGGAATCTATTAAACAAATAGAAATAATTGAAATATGTAAAGACAGCTGGGAATTTTAAGTATACCTCTAGAATAAAGATAAGTTAACATATGTGTACATATAATTTTTTCCTGTTCAGTGGAAAATATCAGATGAGTTCAATAAATAGTTTTGAAAATTTTAAGTTTATGACTGGAAATTTGAACAAACACTCAAGTCATCTATTAATTTAATTTTTAAAAACTTAGTTAAAATTCATACATATGTAATATTATTTTAGAGACCACCATATGTGACGATGGCCCAGATCTGCTAGAAAACAACTTGAGTGGCACACAGGGTCCTCAAGCACAGGAGCCGGCAGGCCGTTTCCTGTAACCCATTTCCCAGAGAAGCAAGCTGAGTCCCACTGGGTTAATGTGCCCTGAGTCCTACATAACAGCTCTGACGTGCTATGCCTGTGTTTCCAAGTGCATCTTTAACTTCCTTCGTAAAGATGTTCTTGCTTTGGGGACATTCTGCTGTTTGTGTTTATCCTTTCCTGTCTTCTGTACATTTACAGAATTTTCCATCATAAATTTGTACGATAAAGTTTACTGAGAAAAGGTCACCTATTTATTTCAAAGTACTACGTTGTTTGTAATCTGATCTTCCACACAAAAAATGCGGAGTACGAGAGATGGCTGTATTCGAGTTCTCTTGAATCCCCAGCCCTTCACTAAATTTATCTAGACTACAAGTCTTTCAATACACGCACCTTTCTGCATCTCTGAGTCCATGGCAATATTACATATGTAAATAGTACGTCTAGGCATATTTCTGAATTTCAGCAAATAATGTAGATTAAAACTTTTTGAAAATACTGAATTTAGTGCTAACACAGATTCAAAGAAAAAATTTTTTGAGAGGTTTTTGCTATAGAGTGTGTGTGCTCACCAGAAAGACAGAGACAGAGAGACAGAAAGTGAGAAATTACCTCCCGGGGGGGATGGCCACGCCACAATCCCTTCTCCATTCTCCTCTCAGGATCTTGGGCACACACGCACACACGTCCGGTGTGAGTTTAAGCCACTTAAGGAAAAACTTACATAGACTTTCTTTTTTTGCTTTTTCAATTTAAAATTCACTTCCAGTTAAACTAAAACTCCTAGTCTTTGTAATCCTAAAGTTAAGACTTTCTAGTTGGGAGAAAAAATTCAAGCTATGATTTGTTAGCATGAGAGAAGAACCCTAGAAAGTATTTTTCTAAATTTCACCACATACAATTGCCCATTGGCTTACATGTAGAATGATCATGCTTCATTGAATATTACTAAGATAAAAAACTGTTACCTTGTGATTTTGGTCAACTTTAGTTGTCCTCTGTAAATAAAGCCTTTCTCCCAACTCTGCTATGCTGACTCCCAAAGTACAAGTGATTGAATTCCTGGTCAACTAGGAATATTTTAGAATACCCAGAGAAATGGAATTTTTGAAGTTTTGAAAGAAAAAAAATGATAATTTGCAGCTTCTCTCACCTGGTCCTTAATTTCTTTAGTAGGTTAAGGACCTATCAATAGATAATGTCAGATTAAAAAAAGTGGCTGATATTTCATTGGTATTTGCATTCTTAGGGCATTGTTTTAACTATGATTTCCATCCTGACTCTATGAAGTAAGCAAGGCAGGTATCAGTTATATCCATATTGTGGATGAAAAAACCTTGACTCATTCAGGATAAATGACACATTCAGACTGCCATGACCCAGGGAGAGTTAGATTAAATGCTAGGCCATCTGCATGCTGCCCTCATGCTTTTCTATTACTTGGTAGTGTTAGCCACTGGTAGTCTTGTGGGAAGACTTTCAAGGAGTGCTTCTTGGCTTGGATTATAAGCCTCATTGCTATATAGAAAAAGTTTAAGACCAAAACAGTTTATGTAAATTGTCCTGTATACATTATATATCATGAGTCATTGGCACTTTTCTGTGACCATAAAGGCCATAAGAAGCCTCTTTTTCTGACAGGTAAGTGATCTCTTGATATTTTTTTCCTTTTAACAGTTTTTTTTTTTTTTTTTTGCCATAGGATGTTTGTGCTCGCCAGTGAGACAGAGACAGAGAGAGAGGAAGTGAGAAATCACATCCTAGGGAGGTAACCACACTGTGATCCCTTCTCCTCTACTCTCCTCCTGGGATTTTGGGCATGCCCACTTGGCCTGTGTGATTTTTTTTTTTTTTTTTTGGAGAGGTTTTTGCTATAGGGCATGTGTGCGCTCCAGAAAGACATAGAGAGACAGAGAGAGAGAGAGAGAGAGAGTGAGAAATCACCTCCTGGGGGAAGATGGCCACCCTGCAATCCCTTCTCTTCCATTCTCCTCTCTTGGTCTCAGGCATGCATGCACATGTGCCCAGCGTGAGTTTAAGTCACTGGGTCTGGGACTTGAACTGTGGTCGACTACATGGGAATCCAGCGACATAGCCATTACGCTAACTGCTGGTCCCCGCCTGTGTTATTTTTAAGGTGTCAGGTCTGGGACTCGCACCATGGTCTACCATGTGGGAATCCAGCATTTTAACCACTATGCCACCTGCTGGCCCCTATTTTAACAATTTTTAAATCAATAGTTAATATGAAATTTTAAAAACTGACAAATATCATATTTAGTGTTTAATATCTTTTGTCTTGGACAGATTTCCAAGATGAATTTATAGATTTTCATTTATTAATATTCTTTTTGGTGTATGCCAATTTATGGTGCCAAGTACTTTGTCTCCATAAAATAACAGCTGACATGCCAAGAGAGATGTGACGGCTACTGATCAAAAATCGTCACACGCATCAACTGATTTAATCTCTCAAAATTCCATGAGGCACGTATTATTTCTACCCCCATTTTGCATAATTAAAAACTGCAGCAGAGGGGTCAGCAAGTGGCATAGTGATTAAGTTGTATTCCTACACGCTGACCACAGTTCAAGTCCTGGACCCAGTGGCTTGAAACTCACGCCAGTAGTGTGTGAATGTGTGCCCAAAATCCTAAGAGGAGATTGGAGGAGAAGAAATGATGTGGCCATCCCCCCCCCACCCCCCAGGAGGTGATTTCTCACTTTCCCTCCCACAGTCTCTGACTTTCCATCTCTTCAGGGAGTGCATGCACCCTAAGGCAAAAATCCTCTTAAAGAAAAAAAGCAAACGATCTGCAACAGAGTGAGATAAAGTACTGTGTTTCGGGACAGAGCTAGTACATGTCAAAACTGAGATTTGAACCTGGCCAATGTGACTTTAGGGTTAACGCTGTTCATCATGGTACCTGCATATTATGTATTACTTTATGAGGTATCTTCAAAAAGTTCATGAA
Source organism: Tupaia belangeri chinensis (assembly GCF_000334495.1). Taxonomy (NCBI): domain Eukaryota; kingdom Metazoa; phylum Chordata; class Mammalia; order Scandentia; family Tupaiidae; genus Tupaia; species Tupaia belangeri. The sequence continues at coordinate 3,432,160 of NW_006205376.1, read as the reverse complement.
AAAGGAAAGACTGATGTACAGATTTAACATTTTTTTTGCTTCCAAATTAGCTGTATTTTACTCAATTCCATTTTACATAAACCTTTAAAAGTCCGCTTGTAAATTCTGCATCTGCTTAGACACCAATAATTACAAATTCATAAGCCAAGTGTTTTTGCTATAATTTAAAATATGATTAAACTAAAGCTTTTCTTGGAAAGTTTGAGTGACATATCTAAGTCATACAGTCAGTAAGGATCAGAGCCATGGTTGACCCCAGAACAAATCCCTTGGGCTGATGCAGAATAAGGAAGCAGTGGGAAAGAGAATCAGTGAAGGGCAATGAGAACACTTGTGGTTACACGGAGGACAAATCGAACATGAAGCTCAGGTAGACAAAAAGATAGATGAAGTAATAACCTGAGTACAGACTGAACTGACACCCTAATTGAGGGTATGTTAGAACGCCCCCTAAATATCAGTGCATAAAGTCATTCATTTAGTAATATTACTTGTTTGGCTTTAATTTTGAGGAACAGAAGTGAGAGAATGGAGTTTTCTGTTTGCTGGAGCTGACATTTTGCTTTTGAGCTATTGTAAGGATAAGCATTCCTTGTCCGTTCCTGTGGCATTGAGCAGTGGCCTTCTAACTCCAGTTTCACATGGCTAGGCATCTGTGATGTGCTTCCTGGTGATAGGGGGTACAGAGAGTTTTGCAGGGTTTCTGACTATTTGTGTGTGAGTGTTCATGTATGTCCTTGTGTGCACGCCATAGCAGTCTGGTGAGCATAGTGACCCTTTCTTAAAATAGTTTTTAAGTACTTAAAATTCATAAGATTGTAGAAGACATGAATTATTCTGAAAAAGTATCATCAAAATATTTAAAAATATTTGCAATACACCAATATTTGCTTATCTATCACTGCATTAAATGACAAGATTCTGCATCAGGTCTCATAACTGCCACAATTTCACAGTTGTGAATTTAAGCAGCATTATGAGATTTCTACGACTATAATGTGATACACAAGAAATTTGATTTCTAGTTGTGACAAAGCGATGTGTATTGTGAATTCTGCTAGGATTTGTTGTCTAATTTCATTCATTTATGCATTTTCTCCAATTATTAAACCTAATACTGACAGTAAGACCATTGCATTAAAGTCAAGATTTCTTGGTGATTTGTCCTTTGAGTATATACATGAGAGATATATAGTCAATCGTTTGGTCTATAGTCACTTGAGGTAATTCCTTTTTTATATGAGTATGCTAGCATGATAAATGAGTTAATTTGTTTAAAATGTAATCAATTCATAGCATTTGCCTCCTACCCCTCACCCCCCCCACCCAGTTTTTGCTGTAGGGTGCATGTGCTCAGTGGAGAGAGAGGGAGGGGGGGGAGAGAAATATCCCTTCAGGGGGGATGGCCATGAAGCAATCCCTTCTCCATTCTCCCTTTGGGATTTTTGGGCATGCATGCACATGTGAACAGCTTGACTTTCAAGCCATAGGATCCAGGACTCGAACTGGAAAGTTGGCCATGGGGGATTCAGCCAACTATCTCTGTACCACCAGTGGCTCTAACAGCAATTACCTTTCAATACTTCTTGTAAAATTATTATTTTCAGTCACATATAAACATTTACATAATTTTAAAATAAAGAACTATATAGCAAGTTACAGCTAAAGAGTGATCCTTGTCTTCAACAATTTTTTTCTATCCCCCAATACATAGCCATTTTTATTAGTTTTTGGTTTATTCTTCCATTGTTTTCATTTAAAATAATAAAGAAATACAAATATATTGGGTAATCAGAAAAGTCACGAGGGACTAGCAGTTAGCGTAATGGCTATGTCGCTGGACTCCCATGTAGTTGACCGCGGTTCGTGTCCCGGACCCGGTGGCTTGGAACTCACGCTGGGTGCGTGTGCATGCATGCCCAAGATCCCGAGAGGAGAATGGAGGAGAGGGGATTGTGGCGTAGCCATCCCCCCTGGGGGGTGATTTCTCGCTTTCTGTCTCTCTGTCTCTGTCTGGTGAGCGCACACACCGTATCGCAAAAAAAAATCTCTCAATAAAAAAAAGTCACGACATACTTTTCTATTTTGCTATGCAAAGATATGTGTCATGACTTTTCTGATGACCCAATATATTTAGAGCACCCTCATTTCTTACAGAAAATGTAGCATTTATGGGACAGCAGATGGCATAGTGGTTTTGCCTCAGGATTCCCACATGGCTGACTATGGTTCAAGTCCTGGACCTGGTGACTTGAAACTCATGCCAGGTACATGTGTTTACACGCACGAGATCTTAAGAGGAGAATGGAATGCTGGTGGCCATCTCTTGAGGGTTGATTTTTCACTTTCCCTCTCACTGTCTCTGTCTTTCTCCGTGGTCAGTGTACACACCCTAAGGCAAAAAACCTTCATTAATAAAAAAAAAGTAGCATTCAAAAAACATTGGTCTGTATTTTCTTTAAATAATACATCCCAGAAATCACTGTGTAGTATATAGAAATTTCTTCATTCCTTTTTATGATTTCTCATTCCATAATTTATTCAATCAGCCTTCTATTGAAGGACAATTAATGTCTCACTAAATATTTTTGTGCATTGTTGGGATAAATTTCTCACAGAGGTAGATCAAGGAGTGAAAGCAAATGTAATTTGGTCAATATGTCAAATTCCCCTTAACAGGAATTGTGCAGTTTTGCATCTTTACCAGCATCATACACATGAAAATGCACATTTCCCAAAAAGATATGTTTATCAATTTGGTGGGCAAGTGTTTCATGGGTTCTACTTGCAGAAACATGGCTTAGAAATTATTTGTGATAGAACTAAAAAGAGATTAAAATATTGCTCATGATTGCTATTAAAAATTGATTAAACCATGAGTATGTTCCATTTGTGAGTTTTGAAGTTGAAGTGTATTGCATCTGTATTTCAACATGTTAGCCAATTTATGGGAGACAAAGGTTAGTAATCCATGAAATTGATTACTTTAGTACAATAAAATTCCCAAAACCAAAGGTGAGGGAAGAAATGGCATTGACTCTACACATCTAGGATTTTTTAAAAAATGGAAATCCATGGGAAAAAAAGGATCAACAAATATTCCAGTATTCTGGCATTTTAGAAGGTCTGGCATCTGTTTAGAGGAAGCCTATGTAGACATTTCTAGAGTGCTATCATTAGAAGCCTAGAATTCAATCTGTAAGCAAAGGAAGGTATGACACACAGAAATTATGACAATGATTTTTGTGAAATCAATTTGGTAACATGTAGAAGATGATAATGAGTATATATACTTGAGGGACAATAAAATATGTGCATACCAAGACTATTAGGAGTGATTTAAAATGTTAGTGCTGTGCCAGGCGCGTGTGTGTGCGTGCCCAAGATCCTGAGAGGAGAGTGGAGGAGAGGAGATTGCGGCGTGGCCATCCCCCCTGAGGGGTGATTTCTCACTTTCTTTCTCTCTGTCTCTCTCTGTCTGTCTGGCTAGCGCATGTGCCCTATAGCAAAAAACTCTTAAAAAATGTTAGTGCTGTAATTTTAAAGGAAAGGCTTTTCCTTTACTTTGTTTGACCTATGCTGAAAGATATATAGTATTATTTATCATCAACCAACTATACTTCCAATCTAAGCATTTTTAGAGAAAACATTGTTAAAGTTCTGCAAAAATGTTTTGAATATAAATATGTATTCTAGATATCTTTTCATTTACCCTACCCTGTTTTCTTCTTGGTTCAGTTCCTTTTTGTAAAGAATAAATTATTTAATTTCATTTATTATTATTATTTTTTAATTTGCTATAGGGCACATGTGCTCACCAGAGAAAGATGGGGGGAGGGAGGTAGAGGAAGTGAGTAAGCAAGCTGTCAGGTCTGGGACTCAAACTGCTGTCAACCGTATTAGAGGCTAGCACTTTAACTACCATGCCACCCCTCTTGGTTCAGTTCGAGTCCAGCCAGTTGGCTGAAGTTCATCTCTAGTCACACAACTCCCTAAGAACTGTCAGGCTGATCATGGAGTTTCCTAAACCAACTGTCTGGCCAGGAATTGCAGCTGATGTCCATCTAAAGCCCCAGATGATGGGACCAACAAATGGAATAATGATCATATCGTTGGACTTCCACATGACTGACCATGGTTCAAGTCCCGGACCTGGTGGCTTAAAACTCATTTTGGAAGCATATGTACAGTGTGCATACCCAAAATCTTAAGAGGAGAATGAATGAGAAGGGATTGTAGTGTGGCCATTCCTCCTAGGAGATATTTCTTACTCTCTGTTTATCTGTTTTTGTCTTTCTGGTGAGGGCATGTGCCCTATAGTAAAAATCTCTCTCTAAAATAAATAAATAAATAAAATCCAGATGTCTCTTTGCATCTTGAGAAAGTCGATTCATGTTCTAAGGTAGCTGCCTGATGGTCATTGAGTATCCAGATCGTGAGCAAGTGAAGCTGCTGTATGAACTGTGGGTGTCACTAGTGCGTCACTGACAACACCAAGGATCCTAAAGCTATTTCTGGTGTCCTACAACTGTTGCCATTGTTCTCTGGTGTTTTTACCCAGCATATGGAAGTATATATTTCCTTCAACTTTCTTAATTTTTTGAGAGAATTTTGCTATAGGGTGTGTGCACCTCCTAGAGAAGCAGAGAGAGACTGAAGGCAGGCAATCATCCCCTGGAGGAATGGCCATGCCGCAATCCCTTCTCTTTTCTCCTCTTGGGATTTTGGGCATGCATGTATATGTACCCTGTGTGATTTTGAAGCCACTGGGTCCAGGACTTGAACCATGGTCAACTACATGGGAGTCTAGCTACATAACCATTGTGCCATCCACTGGTCCCAGTTTTCTAGAACTTTAATAAGCACTTCTGCCATCTTAAGTTTCTGATCCAGTCTTACAGGTTTGTTTGGTACGCATGTCTTCTCAGAGATTAAGTTCTATTTTTATTTGCTATATCCTGAGAGTCTTCTCAGAGATTAAGTTCTATTTTTATTTTCTACATCCTGACTATTCTGAACCTTCAGGGTAAATCAAAAAGCCTAAAACACATGGCTTTTTGCTTCCTAATCATTCTTACTTCTAAATAACTGTCACAGCTCACCTGCTGAAGAGGAGGTTACACACCTCTTGTTTCTCAATTAGTTGTATGGACCCTGCCAAATAGCCAGAAACACTCTTTATTTTGTGAAGAGGGATGTTCCACTGCAATGATTTGAGATAGGTAAAACTCTTGTCTTATCTGCTATGTGTAAATCTTTTAAAGAGAAGCTTTCTTTTGTGTTGTTGGAGCTCTTTTATGAAGCATGACACAATACTTCATTTTCAGTGAGATGTCATAAAAACTTAAAATGAAAAGCTGCTTTAACAGCAACTATTTCCTGGTAATATCTGAAATCATACTTTAATCAGAATACTTACCCTAATAAGTACAAAAATAACTCAATTACAAATTATATGCTTAACTTTTATAAGGACAAAACGGATAGTCATTTTCTTTTAGTCAAGATTCTCAAGAGAAAAGCCAGATTTAATGAGTCAGATATCACTTAAAAAATGTATTCAGACCCAGCTGTAGTAGCAAACAGATAGTGGCACCTCTGAAGAGGGTAGAAGCCACAAGGAAGGCCTGATTTTGGGTCTCAGGCCAAAATGAACACCCAAGTGCAATTGCAGGTACCTGTAACCCTAGCTAATAGGGAAGGTAAAGCAGGAGTATTGCCTCAAAGCCAGACCCTGTCAAAAATAACTATTTCAGTTTGCCTTCCTTTCTCCCTCTCTCTCCTACTGTCTCTCTCATAAAAGGAGGGGGGAAATGTGGCATTTACTTAGTGGGAGCTGAGCAGAGTGTTCTGAAAGCAAGCTTTATCTTAATGTCTGTTTGGAATCTAGGTGCTATTTCCCCTTTACAGCGGATGACAGGACTTGAAAACTGTGTCAAAATCTGTTTTGCAGTTACGTTTCTCACCAGGCAGTAATATAAAATTTAAGGATGACAGTTAGGAGCTGGAATGGGGATGGCCATCCTCTTTAAGAACTAAGGAAAAAGAAAAAAAAAGACAACAACTGTGGAGGCACTAGCAGGAAGAAGACTAAGATTTGGGCTCAGAGGAACAGGTGAGGGTGGGGGAGTGTGGAGATGGGGGAGTGTGGAGACAAAGGAGTCTAAGAGATACAATGAATTCAAACTGAAAGAAGAGAAGAAAAACATCATTACTTTTTTTTTTTTTAATTGTGTATGACCCTTGAAAGTATTCTACTTTGAAAAAATCAGCCTATTTTATAGGCTCAAAAATAGAACTTGATTGAGCTAATTTACATTATATGCTATTTTCTGTTATTCCAAATCTGCCATGGGTTTGAGTTTTTACAGATCCTAGCAGAGACCATCATGGGAAATGTTTTGAATACCGATTAAAATCTGAAGTTAAAAAGGGCTCAGGCTGTGTAGGATCAGTGAAGCATAAAATTGAATAAAATAAATAAAAATAGATAAATTACAACCAAATTAATTCTGACTGGGGGCAGAGGTGATGTGGACTGGAATTGCCTGAGAAACAGGATTCTGGGCAATTCACTAAGACTCCAAATGCCAGTGTCTTCACTGGCTGAGCTGCCTTTGGATTACGTGAACAGGTACTAGCCCTGTATTTATCACTGGTCTGGGAGATCTTATTATGCCTCAATCTGACCATCAGATCATTTTGCATACTGAATTTAGACGACTTCAAAATTTTAATGGGTTCTCTGTAAATCAGGTCTTTGAAAAGAATATTCTAGGGAAAACACTGCAGATAAGAGTTGCTTTCCCACATCAGAGGAAAAATGGTGAGCCCAACCAAGAATTTGCCTGAGGAAGAGGGCCTCCCACCCTGCACCTGATATTAGAAGACTTGGCTGGAGCGAGTAGGTAGTGTTGGGGAAGGCAGAGATGGTGCTACTGAATTGGAGGTTCTAGCTGTTGGGATGTAGTAAGCCACCCCTCACTCAACAAACTACCTGTTTAATGACCACGTGGACTTTTGAGCAGTTCTCCAGCATGAGGGAGAACTGCTCAGTTCATGTGAATCTCAGGATTCTCCTTTCTCAATCTTCGTCTCATTCTGCAGTCAGTATTCACTACATGAAGCGTTCGCAATCACACAAGACTACATATTTTATTTACAAATTTGTACTTTATTGTGCACCCATCATAGTAGTGTTCAGAATGAATAAAAACAATTACACTAGATTTAACGTATTGTGGTATGTCTTGTCACTTTTTGGTTCCTATCTAATGCCTACTTTTCATATGGATAGATGACATTATTCTAATGTGGTACTGTGTGGTATCTATAGAAAAATACACACCCTGCGGTGTCAGGACACACCCTACACATTAGCTTTTAAGGTCCTGGGTTACTGGCCGATTTGGCAGGGATGGAATTGAGTCGTTAAGTGAGGAGTGGCTGTGGTTACACACACCATTGTGCGAAGTGTGGAAGGAAGATACAAGTGGATGTAGGGGAGCTTCCATATTCACCTCTGACTGCCCATTGATTACTTCTGGGGCCTCGTTTTTAGAAGTGACTGAACATGACTAAAGGAAAACCCCTAATTCCTTATTTCTACAATAGAGAAGATTATGTCATATTTAATTAAATCAGGGTTAGATATCTGTTTCTTTTTTTGGCTTTGGTATAGGGTGTGTGTACTCATCAGGGGTGGGGAGAGAATGAGAAATTACCCCCTACGGGATGGCCATGCTGCAATCCCTTCTCTCCCATTCTCCTCTCAGGATTTTGGGTATGCATACATTTGTGTTCAGAATGCTTTTCAAGCCTCAGAGTCTGGGACTCAAACCACACAGTCAGGTAACACAGGATCTAGCTGCTTTAATTACCACACCGCTGAGTCCATCGAACCAATTGTTTTTTTTTTTTCTTTTTGGAGAGGTTTTTGCCATACGGCGCGTGCGCTCGCCAGACAGAGAGAGACACAGAGACAGAAAGCAAGAAATCACCCCCCAGGGGAGATAGTCACACCGCAATCCCTTCTCCTCCATTCTCCTCTTGGGATCTTGGGCACGCACGCACACGCGCCCAGTGTGAGTTTTAAGCCACCGGGTCTGGGACGCGAACCGCGGTCCACGACGTGGGAGTCCAGTGACACAGCCATTACGCTAACTGCTGGTTCCCGCAAACCAATTGTTTTGTATTATTGCAGTTTTTCCTATTCTTTGAGCTATATTGGGAAAAGATTTAGTTGATTTTCCTTATTCCCATTCCAGTGTTTAACATCTCCTCAATATTTTTGTTCTTACTAAAACTTTTTATTAATCTTAATTTTCCTTTCCTTGTTATAATAATTATTTGTCTGGGACCAGCAGATGACCAAGTAGTTACATTGCTGGACCCCCACATGGCCGACTGAGGTTTGGATCTTGGACTTGGCAGCTTGAAACTCACGCCGGGCATGTGTGCATGCATGCCTGAAATCCCAAAAGGAGAATGGAGAAGGGATTGTGGCATGGCCATCTCCCCAGGAGATGATTTCTCACTTTCTGTCTCTGTCTCCTCAGAGAGCGTACACACCCTATAGCAAAAATTTCTCTCTAAAAAAAAAAGTTTATCAACATTCATTTTACCTAAGGAATTTCTTAAAAACATTTCATTCAATCTAATAAAATTGGATTAACTGATAGGTTACTATTAAGTATTAATCACAATAAATATTTGTTTGGAGATGGCAGTTCCCCAGTTATAGTAGATACGGAATTTCATACTAAGGATTGGGTCCAATTTAAGGTAGATGTAACCGATGGCCTGTATTTTTTTAACGCAGTGTTTCTTAATGGGAGAAATGATGTCATACATCATTTGATTAAGTACCTTGATTAAGTGCCTTGCCCTGGAGGTAACTTCAATTTCCCATTTCACTTATTGTTAACATTAAAACTAGATCATGACATTAGAACTAGATTTTGTTTTTAAATTAATACAATTTTTACTCTTAATCTATTTTAAATTTATGAGCATGATAATAAGTGATTTGAACTTCTACTCAATATTGATTCTTTTCTAAGTGTGGCTGCTGACCCTAACTATAGTGTTCAACTTTGGAATGATGTGGTTCTTAAATTCAAACTGGTCAGAAAGAGGATAAGAACAGTGCTGTATTATTCATCTTAATATAGTCTTAGTTTTATTATTGGAGATAACACATATCTGAAGAAGTTCTGGAGATTATAAAATTAGTAAACTTAGAAATATGTCACCTAATGCTATATGGAGGGTAGAACAACTTTTTCCTTTAACCTCTTGTTGAATTGTGTATTCAGGAAAATTTAATTCTAAGGATGGTTGTTATTCTCAGTTTTAAAATTCTGTGTTCTCTTTCAAAATTATAATTTAATTGATCAATATATATGGGCTATTATTTTCACTATTATTACAATTAATCAGCAATGATGTTCTTCAGCATTGTGTTAATCAAAGACACATACGAAGAGTGTAATAATTACTTATTTAAATTAATTTAGACCATGTCATTATTATGCAAAGAATATAGTGCAAAATTTGCTTTGGATTTCTACATATATCTATAAAATTATGACTCTCCAATTCCTTTCAATATTTGGTCTTGAATTGCAATATGGATATGCCTATAGAGAAAATAAAGCTGTCTTTGATTCAGTGACTCAGAAAATCAACTTCTGTTTCTAGTGGTTAGTGCCCCAGCTAAGCCGCCTTTACTCCATGGGACTACACCAAATATCTAAGTATAGTCACTTTTAAATGGCTACAAATACTTTACAGCTTCTCTTATCATATGATAGAGTCGTATTTTCTCACCCCCTGACTCTGGGCTAGTCCTATGTAATGCTTTGACCAATAAAACGCAGGGGAAATGACAAATAGCTTCTAAGATCTGGCCTCGAGAGGTCTTGAGTTTCTCCAGTTGCTGCTTCCAGGATTTGAAATGACAGTTGCCTATATGGGATACAGCTGCCTTAACCACTGGGCCAGGAAGCCAGCCCCTACCACTCAGGTTTTACACTGTGACCTACAATAATTTGGAAGCTAGGAATTGAACCTGATAATCTTGTCTATCTGGCAAAGGAGATTTCTAGGCAGGTTACTGAAACTATTGACCTCTTTTAGCTGTGAATGATGACGTAGGAAGAGAGTAATACACTAAATAAGAAATAATACAATTTTAAAGCAGAATTTAGAAATATAGAAAGCTCTGGAATGGCTAGTTCTCATCCTTAGTCTCTCCAGTCAGCAAACTATTCCCCCACAAAATAAATGAACTTAGGTAAAGAATAACAGTATATAACTATAAAAGTCTTGGCTGAGACCATGGGAAATTTTAACAAAATATCTTAGAGGTCTTCTAAGCTAGACAAAGGATTTTTTAAAAATCTTAAAGGATGGGACCAGTAGTTAGCATAATGGCTATGTCGCTGGGCTCCCATGTAGTTGACCACGTTTCAAGTCCCGGACCCGGTGGCTTAAACTCACACCAGGCACATGTGCATGCAAGCCCAAGATCCAGAGAGGAGAATGGAGAAGAAGGGATTGCAGAATGGCCATACCCCCGGAGGGTGATTTCTCGCTTTCTGTCTCTCTGTCTTTCTCTGTCTTTCTGGCTAGTGCACGTGCCCTATAGGAAAAAATATCTACCAAAAAAAAAAAAAATCTTAAAGGAATTTTCTCACAGCATTCTAACCCCAGCAAAGAGAACTGTACTTTCAAAAGACTTATGGATGTAGCTTTTGGTGCTTGAAGTGGACCTCCATCATCCTTGTGGAAAATCTACAAAGGCTTTGGTGTTTTTAAGCTTTTTATGATTTCTTTATTTTATGAGTGAGACAGAGTGCAAGCACTCCCTTGGAGGGTCTGGACACCACAGTCCACATCCAGTCTCAGCCAGCCTTGGATCATGGACACGTGCATGTCTGGCATACTCAGGGAGATCTCTGGATACAAACCTGGAATCTTCTCGTGTAGACCAGTCTTGCAGAGTTCACATTTTGCATCTGCACCACAATCTGCCCCCTGCACAAAAGGTTTAAGGGCTTTATATTAGCTTGGGGCTGAACATTCTCCAGAGAATGTCAATATGAAATTACATACCTCTGAGACCCCACTTTCTAGGGTCAGCTAGTAGTATCAGAAAGCTACTCTACATCTACATGGCCATTTTTGTTTTTCTTTTTTTCTCTTCCTCTTTTTTTTTTTTTTTTTTAAGAGAGAGAGATTTTTGCTGTAGGGTGTGTGTGCTTGCTGGAGAGACAGAGATAGAGAGATAGAAAGCAAGAAATCACACACATTCTCCCCCGAGGGGGATGACTACACCACAGTCCCTTCTCCATTCTCCTCTTAAGACTTTGGGCATGCATGCACATGCACCCAGCATATTTCAAGCGACGAGGTCTGGGACTCAAACGTTGGTGGACTACGTGGGAGTCCAGTGATGTAACCATTATGCCATCTGCTGGCCCCTCTTTTTTTCTTCTTTTTAATGATAAAGTAAGGACTTCTCAAAGTTTAAAAACAGGAACATCCAGGGAAAAGCCAAGATTATAAAACAATGGATTAGGGGGTCAGTTCTTAAGGGGTAAAACTGGATCCTAATATGGAAATATTTTCTATCTCCAGGGTAGGAAACTCTGACAACTTGTACCAGAGTAGATTTCAGACCTGCTATGAACTAGAAATTGCTATGTGTCTCTTATTCTCCTCCCCCACACCTCCTTTTTGAGGAGTGATTATTGTAATCCTCCTATCCTTGCTCAACCATTGACTGTTAGATGTGTGGGGGCAGATAATTTGCCTTGGGATCAAGTTAACTGTACCTGAGGAACCTTATCATAATTTTCAGATTATGAATGTTGCTTTAGATGTTATAATGAGTTAAGCTTTTTGAGGATCTTAGGAGGGGCAGCTATATTTACATATGAGAGGAATTCAGTAATTGTGGCCAAAAGGCCACAATTATATGATTTATAGTGAACTGAAAATGGCCACAAATCCTTCTCAGCTCCTCCTGCCAACAGGTGGAGTCATTTTTCATTCATCAACTCAGAGCTGGGCCAAAGACTTACCTTAACAGAATGTGACAAAAGCAATGTGTGATTTCTGAGCCCCTAGTTAAGAGACCTTACAGATTTTACCCTTCTGACCCTGGCAAACTTGTGTACTTTGTACAGGAGCCTGGAATGAAAGGTCATATTCAAAGACAGGCCCAGTTATCCCTCCTACTCCAGCCTTACCCAGGCCCAGCCCAATAGTCAGCTGACTTTAGCCACATAAATAATCCCAGGGAAGACCAGCAGCAGAACTGCCCAGGCAATTGTGAGGTATAAGGCAGTATTGCTAGTCTAATTTTCTAAGTTTTGGGGTGATATTCAAATAATAGAAAATGGATACAATAACCTTCACCATCTGGCTCTCAGCTGTATGTCAGAGTGGGCAGGGTACAGGGCGTGCCATGGGTAACAAGCCCATCATCATGAAAACAAGCTTAGTACGCAGGCCTCACAGAACCTGGAATGATAATGTCACCTTCTCGGGATAAAGCGAACATTCAGCACAAAAGAAATTCATCACAGTCAAGAATATAGCGTTGGGTCAGATGAAACCTGAGTCTAAATCCCTGTTCTGCCACTTGGGTTGCAGTGTGAACTTGGGAAAACAATGAACATTCTCGAAACCTTGCTGCTTTTTCTGTAAATTTGGGTTTTTACTAAGGTGCGACTGAAATAATAAAGGCAAATCTGTGTTCTCCATAAATGGTAGCTATTATTTTGTTAGTTAGAATGCAGACTGCCACTCTCTTTCATTCAGTATATTTTATCCTCTTAACAATATTTAAAAATTTCTTATGAATGTATTGGGTTGTTTATTATCTTCTATTACAACAGATGATCCTTGATGGCAGGGACTCCATCTTTGTTTTGGTCAGCATTCCCAATACATAGAATAATTGGTGCTCAATAAATATTTGCTAATTGACTGTGAACCTCAGTATGAGGGGATCACAAAAGGTTCAGGGAAAATGCATATTTTGAAAAAAACCGTATGTGGATTTCAATTTTTTTTTTCACCCAAATGAATTTATACTTTAATTCCATTCCTCCAAGAGCTTTTTGAAAATAAATATTTGCTAATTGACTGTGAACCTCAGTATGAGGGGATCACAAAAGGTTCAGGGAAAATGCATATTTTGAAAAAAACCGTATGTGGATTTCAATTTTTTTTGCACCCAAATGAATTTGTACTTTAATTCCTTTCCTCCAAGAACTTTTTGAAGTCCCTTTGTATACTGAAATTTCAATACTGCTATGGATTGAGAAAGTCACATATAAAATACTTCTCGATAATTTCAACTTTACTTCTTCTCATCTCTTCCTGCTATACTTTCCCCCTTGAAAGTGCCCTGGCTTTTCTGGTCACCTCCATTCTGCAGACCTCTGAATCTACCTTGAGATTTGCCATGCTTCAGCTTTACACTTCGGCTCCTGAGGAAAAACTCCATTTTATTGCCCGGCTCGTTGCTCAGCCTTACAATGTCCTCAACTTAATTGGCACCTCTACCTCCCATCCAAATGCCCAGCGATCTCTGTACATTCGACTTTCAGACAAACTGGGCTACTTCTGGCTATTTCTAGGAGCTGCCTTATATCGTTCTTACTTTTAATATTTACTCAAACTGTTTCCTCTTTTTTCCATTTTTTGAGTATTATTTTTTCCTCCTGCCTCTGCATATCCAACCTCTTTCCACATTCAATCAGCCCTCTTCATGAAATTTGCCTTATTGTGATTAATGAAAATAATTGTTTTTTTTTTCTTTTTCTGAAGTCCAGGAGCACCAAATCTGTACTTCTATTTAAAAGCTTATGTTGTTTTCATCATATTCATTCACCTTGCTGTTCTCCCTTTGGATTTTAATCTCCTCTGTGACAGAATTAATATCTGGTTCATTTTCACATGTTCCATACGTCCACGTAAATGTGTAATAAGTGAATACCAGTGAATACCCATCTATCACTCTGTAAATACTTTGTAGGTGAAGAAATGATGGTCTTGCAAAGAAATAGCAAGGCATGACAGGACTGAAATGAGAGAATATGGAATTTTTCCAGTTAAACTTAACAGAATGCAGAAAGTTTCTAAGAAAGGAGGATCTGATGAATTCTATCAAGTGTTTTGATAGATTAAATAAAGACTGACAATTGAATGCAGGCTATCACAACATGTAATTCATTGTGTTTATCTAGACAAGAGCAGTTCTAATAGAGTTTAGTAGCGGTTAAGACCTGAGAGGATTATCTTTGAGAGAGTGAAGAGAGAAATTAGAGAAGTCAAAGGGAAACAACTCTTTTGGGAAATTTGATTAATTAAACTTTTAGTTGATATGAAATGCTTGTACATAAATATGTGGTGCAGCATGATTCTTTAATATGTGAAAACGTGTAAGATCCTATCAGGGTTCTAAACATATCCACCATTTCAAACATTTATCATTACTTTGTGTTGTGAACATCCCAATCTTCTCTTCTACCTATTTTGAAATACACACACACACACACACACACATATATATATATATATATATATATATATATATATAAAATCGTCACCAACTGTAGTTACTCTAATGGACAATAGTCCTCTAGAAGTTGTTCCATTTGTCTACTTGCAATTTTGTATTTGTTACAGGAGTTCTTCCTATCCACCCTACCTCCCTTCCCTTCCCTGCTGGTATTCACTGTTTCACTTTCTGTTTCTATGTTCAAATTTTTTAGCTTCCACTAATGACTGGCAATATGCAGTTGTTTTTTAGTGCTTGCATAGGGAAATTTGACTTTAAGGAAATGGAGTTAATAAGGTCAAGATAAGGAAGATACTTTTTTTTTCTTAAGATGAAAATAAAAATGTGTTCATATGATGATGGAAAAGATGGTGGTGTGGTGGTTAAGGTGGCTGCATCCCACATGGCCCACTTCACTGTTGGAGGCCTGGATCTGGCAGTTTGAGAAACATGCCAGGTGTGTGCACATGCGTGCCCCAAATCCCAAGAGAAGAATGGAGGAGAAGAGATTGTGGCGTGGCCATCCTTCCAGGGGGTGATTTCTCATTCTCTCTGTTTCTCTCTTTCTCTCTCTGGAGAGCACAAAAACCCTGTAGCAAATTAAAAAAAAAAAATAGAGGAAGGCTGGAGTGTAGTGAATTGTTGGAGGAGTTGATCTCAGGAGCACAAGCAGTTCATCCATCATAACTGCTGAGAAGGTCAAGTCAGAGTGTGTGGGCACAGAATCAGTCAACTTGGCAGCTGATCTAGGTTCATAACTGAACTCTTTTGAAATTGCTTAGAATACACATCAGGGGTCCTATACATTGAGACTGAAGGGCTGAAAAGAACAATCGGTATCTGTCCTGTTCAGCCTGTTATTTTATAGAAATAAGTCCAAGGGATCTAAGAGACTTGTTTGTATCAATTAATAACAGAAATGGGACTAGACTTCAGATTTGCTCACTTCCTGTTCATATAGCATTTCTCCTGTATTGCATTGTCCAAAGAAATATCCCAGCTGCCGACAGGTCTGCCTTCTGTCCCATGAAGGGTGCTGGCTTGATTTGGGAGCCTGTGAGGTCAAATTTTCCCCAATAGCCAATGTTGTCCTTCATGAGTTTGTGGTAAATACATCCTCTATCTTCTGACTCCACTCCTGTCAGGCAGAGACACTCACAGGGAGAGTGAAACGGTTGTTTCCTATTGCTCTGTATAAAACCTTCCTACACTGATAATAAATTTTATTATACCCTGTGTTTTCTTCAAGTATATAGAGAAAATTATACTTTGTGAATGTTCACTTGGTATTTGTTAGTAGAAATGATGAAGAATAAAGGACATACTACCTGATCTCAAAAGGTCTACCTTGGATAGCTGAAAGAAGATAATGCCAAATGGAAGTGTGAGGAATGGAAAAGGAACTTATAATTCTGACAGGAAGAATAGGTAAGACATCAGCAACAAGTTGGTTGCAGTGAAGTCATTCTTGTTTAAGGGAATAGCATAACAAGGGAAGGAAAAGAAAAAGACTGGCTGTCTTCTGGTTGTAAAAAGACTAGCAGGACAGGAGGTAAAAGGTGGGCATATAAAACAGTTTTGTCAGTACATAACTCAAATGGTAATGTTGGAGTACATATAATTGCAATTCTGTTATCTATTCATATATGGGAAAAAAAACCTTGCCTAAACAAATCCCCCCTTTTTAAAAAATTTGCTTTAGGGTGCATGAGCTCATTGGAGAGTCAGAGAGCAAAGAAAGAAGGTAAGTGAGAAAATACCTCTTGGTGGGGGGAATGGCCATATCTCAATCCTTTCTCCTCCACTTGCTTAGAATTTGGGCATGCACACACATCAAGCATGCTTTTCAAGGCACCAGGCCTGGAACTTGAGCTGTAGAGTTGGCCATATGGGATCCAGCTACCTCAACCACCGGCAGGCCCTAGACAAACCCTTTTCCCCCCATATGCTAAAAAGATAATATTTACTTACCATAAGCCATAGCACATGCCTCTCCGGTTGACTGAAAAAAAGAAATTAAATACAAAGAAGTGATAAATAGGAAGATTAAAAAAATACATGTATGATAGAGAGCTATCTTTTGGAAATAAGGCATAAGGCTATTTCTTTCACTTATAATTTGTTCTATTCAGTTTAATTTGTAAAGTACTTAAGAAGAAAGTTATATGCTATTTTTTAAAACTTGAAATAATTCAATTGCCCTCAACTTATTTCAGTTTCACTTGAACAGTGAGAATGCTTCATTTGAATATTATTTTAAAGCTCAACATTGTTGACACTATATTTATTTATTATTTATTTAGTTTATTTATTTTTTTCTATAGAGCATGTGTTCTCACTGGAGGGGGAAGTAGGGGAGAAATTATCCCCAGTGGGTAAGGCCATATCACAATCCCTTTTTTTCCATTTTCCTCCTAGGATTTTGGGCATACATGCTGTGCACACATGCCCAGCATGATTTTCCAGTTGCTAAGTCAAAGACTCTAACTGTGGTCCACCATGTGGTAGCCCAGTACCTTAACTGCCATGCCACCTGCTGGCCCCAGAACAATATTTTTAAATTTTAGTATACTTTGTGGACTGATAGAGCTCTAATTTTAGTGTTTACTATAGGTTATGTAAAAATAAACAAATAAATTTGATCATTTAAGTTTTCCTCTTCTTTCTGCCTTAAAGTTTTCCTCTCTATACAATCAGTGCTCATGAAGAGAAATGAGAAATTGAAAAGAATGTTCATATAATTTTTGAAAATCTCAAGAAACTTTGGGCTCTCTGCAATGATGTTAACCCTTTGAGAATATTAGACTATAACAAAACGTAGGAAACAGAAGGCTGACACAGCTTATGATCTCTTATCAGTTATTCCAGCTCTGGTGAACTAGCAGTAACAACAGAATATGCCACAAGTTTATGGCAACCCAGCTGTATCAGAACAGCTAGCATGAATGTTGTAACGATTAGATTCTTTTTCTGCTAAGGAGAGGCAGGGCATAAGTACATAGTTAATAAAATATTGAGCTGTCGGAAAAGTCATGACTCATTTTTGCATAGGAAATTTCATGTTATGATTTTTCCAACAACCCACTATATATTACATAGGAGGCTGCATTTCAGGTTTATGTTTTATATTACTAAGATGCATAACAGGTTGCCCTTGGCTTGTATGCTTGCTTTATAGAAATAAATAACAGGGGAACCAGCAGTTAGCATAATGGCTATGTCGCTGGATTCCCACGTAGTCGACCGTGGTTCGTGTCCCGGACCCGGTGGCTTAAAACTCACGCCGGGCGCGTGTGCGTGCGTGCCCAAGATCCCGAGAGGAGAATGGAGGAGAAGGGATTGCAGCATGACCATTCCCCCTGGGGGGTGATTTCTCGCTTTCTATCTCTCTGTCTCTGTCTGTCTGGCGAGCGCACGCGCCCTACAGTGAAAATCTCTCAAAAAATAAATAAATAAATAAATAAATCCCCAGGATCTTTTGTAAACAAGGGTGTAGACTGCTTTTTTTTTTTTTTTTTTTTGGGGGGTTTTTAAC
>NW_006205376.1:3406949-3413976 GCF_000334495.1 Tupaia belangeri chinensis | reverse complement strand
AGGGGGGATGGTCACGCCGCAATCCCTTCTCCTCCATTCTCCTCTCGGGATCTTGGGCACGCACGCACACGCGCCCGGCGTGAGTTTTAAGCCACTGGGTCCGGGACACGAACCTCGGTCGACTACATGGGAGTCCAGTGACATAGCCATTACGCTAACTGCCGGTTCCCTAGACTGCTTTTTTGAAGGATCATTGATACTTTATAGCTTAATTGGTACCATTCTTTACATTAAAAAAAGTCAAAGCTAAAGATATTTTTCTTAAATGATATTTTCTGAGAGCTAAAGTTATAGTTAAGGTTTATAGACAAATCGAGCTGGAATATAATTCCTTAGAGATACTTTGACTGTTTTGTAGAGATAGCACTAGTATGCTCATAATTGCTGTTCAAATGCTGACGTAATTCCGTAATGGCCGAGGGCTGCTGCCCTGAGCTAGTGCTGTGTGTCCTGTGCTGCTGTTTTAGTCTCCTGGTTTAGAGCTCCCTGAATTCCAGCAAAGGGCCAGTGCCTGCCATCCCTGATGGCTCTAGGTCCTGCCTTCAGGATATGCCCCTGTAGGTCTGACTGGTCAGCAGATGCTGAACTAATTTAAATAATTTCAAATATAACCCTTTTACATGCTCTGCTCTGATTTCTTTAGAGTGAGACCTTTTAAGTTACTATTGAGTTGCTGGAAAAGTCATGACATATTGTCCATGCAAAAATGCATCATGACTTTTCCGACAACCCAATATTAATATTCTTATACTATTTTCAAGACAGATGCTTAGTAGTCAAAATAAGGACCTTTTTCTCATTAATATTCTTATGCAAACTTTGATGGAAAATGATTACTATTGATATTATCAACCAGAAAGGACTATAGTAATATGTTAGCCTTTATTTTAGTGTTTTTGTGGCTAAGTGAAATTTTTAATGAATTATAAGAAAAATTTTAGGTAGAGGTTTATGAGAAAATCAAAAGAGAAATCTTGTTCCAAGACTTCTTATGAGTTGAAAAGTTAAATGAGGGGTTTTTTGTTTATTTTTTTCAGTTTTTAAATGTATCTGTTTATTTCTTGTGATTTTCAAGCTGCTGGGTCCAGGACTCGTACTGCTGTTGGTCATGTGGGAATCTAGCACCTTGACCACCATGCCACTTGCTGGCCCCTGATTATTCTTGTGTATCAGGGTCTGAAAAATGTACATTCAACAAAGAACTTAAGAAAGTGAAAATAAAAGCTTTTTCCAATGGGAAACTGGGTGAATCTGAACTGTTACTCTTCACACCTTCCGTGCTCCTAATATCAGTAGTTTCCCGTTCTTCGCCTTCTCAGGTTATGATACGGACCCCAGTGTGTTCCTGGCTCAGTGTTGACTTGCACATGTCCATTATTTTCTAATTTCTCCTTGTTCTGCTTATTTATCTAGTGCTCACCACTCAGGAAGTGTTCCTTGAGAGTGGGGGGGAGGGGTGAGACTCGATAAAGCAATTTTCACTAAACAGGAAGTAAAAACACTGAACACATTAGTGTTTTAAGTTAGCAGCAATCTCTTCAAGGACACGGGAAGTGTGCTCTAGCAGTGAGAATGGGAGCACCTGCCTCCTCTGTAGATAGTGCCAGGCACGGGACAGAAGTCAAGGTTGTGCAAGGTGATGGGACAGGTCACAATGTGGGGTCCTCCTAGCCCTGTGTCTGCCATGCTGTCACTAGCTCCACCTCTGCTCTCTCCCTCTGTCTGATTTAACACTGGCTTCTATAATGTATCCAGGCATTCCAGGACAAAAGATTTCTATAGTCAATTACTTTTGAAAAATGTCACGTTAGCGTCACCTCTGGGAGAGTCATTATGCATCATTATTCAAAAATTTAAAAGCCCTACAGAAAAGAAATTGAGCTAGGTTTGGGTAATCTGACATTTTTCATCTTACTTGAACACACACAACTTGTATTTCAAGAAAGACCTACTTCCATCTCAACAGATTAAATACTTCGCTAAAATTTGAGGAGGCCCAACTGATGGAATTCTGGCACTATCACTTGTGTAATTTCAGGCAAATTATGTAACTCTACTCTTTTCAAGTCTCAGTTTTTTGCTCTTATAAAATATACTAATGTGCCTTCCTTAGAGCTATTGTGAGGATGAAATGAAATACCATAGAAATTATACTCAGTTCAGAAACCAGCATTTAGAAAATACTCAATAAAAATAAGTTGCTTCTATTTTCTCAGATCTCCTAACACCTTGTTTTTATTTTTTCATCTCCCTTTTAAACTAACTATAAAGGATTATTTTGGACCATAATTTAATGGAGAAAAGAGTTCCTTCTTAAGACCTACCCAGTCACTGTCTTTCCACTTCATTTCTGGGAGAGGTGGAGAACATCTCTTGGAGGCCTCATTTTTTCTAACCAGTTAGTACAAATGATGACCACTGTCTCACCCACTTCAGTCTATGGATTTGGTAAACATGAACATTCGTCCTTTAAGCATAACATCAATTTTCTTAAATATGAAATGTTTTCTAGGCAGCAGTCATCAATGGTAATTTGTGAATATATACTCTTAGTATCAGAAATCTGTTGAGGGACCAGCAGTTAGCGTAATGGCTATGTCGTTGGACGCCCACGTAGTTGACCACGGTTCGAGTCCCAGACCTGGCGGCTTAAACTCACGCCAGGCGTGAGGAA
Organism: Tupaia belangeri chinensis; assembly: GCF_000334495.1. Classification (NCBI taxonomy): domain Eukaryota; kingdom Metazoa; phylum Chordata; class Mammalia; order Scandentia; family Tupaiidae; genus Tupaia; species Tupaia belangeri. Next base: position 3,411,302 of record NW_006205376.1, on the reverse strand, counting down.
TTGCAGTGTGGCCATCTCCCCTGGGGGGTGATTTCTCGCTTTCTATCTCTCTGTCTCTCTCTGTCTTTCTGGTGACCACATGCGCCCTATAGCAAAAACCTCAAAAAAAAAAAAAAAAAAAAAGAAATCTGTTGAAAGAAAAAGAGACCATGCACAATAAGATTCTATTTGGTACTATAAATGAATTCTCTGAAAGCCTTTTCCTTTATACTTAATCAGACATAAAGGAAAGTTCAAAATTTTACATTCTCAATTAGATATTTTTTGGTATGTCATTCATTGCTACTGCATCTCATTCAGATAGATAAGAAAATGATAATACACCATCGGAACCATAATTTTTTTTCCTGCTGTTGCAGGCATTCCACAATCTGTGGAGTTCATCCTTTGTATGCGTGCATTGAGAACAATTTTAATGCTCGTGGTGTTCTCCCAAATTCTAATGGTTAAGATAAAGGGATTGTCTGGCTAAATTATAAAGAAGCAAATGCACAATTTAAATGATAATTTTGCCTTTTCTGCTTTTAAAAAGTACTTACTAATTAGAAAAAAAATAGAGTGAGATTCTGTCTACAATTTTGTTTCAAAATGGATTTTTTTTGTGTGTGAAACATATAGAGTTACTCTAATGTGTTGGGAAATGCTCTTACATATATCATACTGCAGTTACAGGACTCGTGAAATCAGACACCGTTTGAACAAGTCAGGTTAGGAATTGATGGGAAATACAGTATCTTTGGACCTGCCGTATCATCTCAGCAATGGAAACATTGCCAAGACTACTTTTTAGACTAAATTATCCTGAAAATATTTAAAATGTATAGTCTCTTTAGTGACTTTCCTTAAGTGTGTGCTTGGGATTTAAACCAGCTAACTCTCTCTCTCTCTCTCTTTCTCTTCTGTGTGTGTGTGTGGGGGGGTATAAATGCAATATATAGATGAACTTTTCTGCAAAAGAGAACTGAACACAAAAAGTTGGAAAATCCTGGCAGACATCTGGAGGTGATCACAGCTGTGCTTAGGGCCTAACATAATTAGTGACTGGCCTTGTCGACCTGCTAGTGGTAGAGACATTTAAACAGTGATCTCTGCCACTTCTTTCTGCTTCTTCTGGCATTTGCTTTGTTCTCCTCAGATGTTACTCCGAGCCCATATCCTTCTTTAACTTTCCAAGCTACTGGAGGAGTACTTCTGTGTGTTTCCTGGCCCTTGTCCTGAAAGTGTTGTCCAGTGGTACACTGAGGAGAGAACAACATTTGATTAATCTCCTCTTTTCACTGCCCCAGCTCAGACTGAGGAGAAGCAATGAGCCTATCTATGAACGACCCATCTCCAGCCTTCTCATCTCGTGGCTAACTGTATCTACATTCAGGCAAAGCCTCCCAACTCGATTACAGTTTTATTAAATAAAGACTTAAACCCTGTTGGAAAAGGTTAGCCAAAATTTTCCTGAAATAAAATGATACCTTCCAAAAAACATTCTAGAGCTCCAAGTTGAAGTATTTTCTTTTCCCTGAAGTCACAGCCTAATATTTCAGTTCCATTACTTCTGGCTTGTCATGGGCTGAGGCACCTGACAATTCTACTGCAGGTGTTCAACTGCCGGCCACATGGGTCAGTGAGGCCCAGCAGCACTGAGCTGCGAGAGCTCATTATTTAGAACTTCCTGTTAGGACAGGGCTTGTGGATATTACTGTAATGAGCTTGGCGTTTTCGCTGCCCTCTTTTTCTGCCATCTTCTAGACCTTTCCCTAGGTACGCCCACTCTGTCTCCCTCCCTTGTAGCTACCAGGCACTCTGACAGATAGCATCCCATATGTTAATTTATTGCTCCTCTTCCCTCAAACCATCATTCTTCAAATGATCTCCTTTCTCTGAGGTGAATTAGTCAAATACCAACTCACGGGAATGTGTGCAGTTCAAAATAAGACACTTGGTAACTGTCTGATGAAATAATTACAGGCTTTATACTAGGTGGAGGGACAGAAACGTTTTGGGCCAGGGAAAGCCTTAGTAGAACTATTTATATAATAATTACTAAAATGCCTTTTGCTGCGCTTGTCACCCAGTCTGACCACTGAGTAATTCAAAATTTACTGGGAAAAGACATTGCTAGGATATTCATGGGAAGGAAAAAGGGAGATTTTCTTTTTCTTTTATTGAGAGAGATTTTTGCTACAGGGTGCATGTGCTCACCAGAGAGACAGAGAGAGAAAGCGAGAAATCACCTCTTTCCCCCGGTGGGGGAATGGCCACGCCACAAACCTTTCTCCTTTCTCCTCCCAGGATCTTGGGCATATGTGTGTACATGCCTGATGTGAGTTTCAAGTCTCTGGGTCCAGGACTCAAACCACAGTCAGCTATGTGGAATTCCAGCAACTTAACTACTATGCCACCTGCTGGCCCTTCTTTCTTTCTTTTTTAACTGCTAGAGGGAGGGAGAGAAAGAGAGAGAGAATGAACGAGCACATGAATAAACATCTCCTAATGGAGTAAGGTCATTCTGCTATTTTTCCTCCTCTATTTCTCCATCCTGTTGGGATTTCAGCCATACACATGAATGTGCCTGCTATGTTTTTCAAGCTGATAGGGCCAAATTTGAATTACGTTCAGCCATGTGAGATCTGGCTCTCTACACACACATCTTAACTTCTATAGCAAAGGAGTGGCCTGAAAGGGATTTTCTACCTGGAGATTCCTCAGTTCTCTCAGACACCAGAAAGTGACTGATGAGGGATAGTGGGCTGGGCTGGAAGCAAGACCTGTACTGTATTTTGTAGCTTCCAGGGATTCTGTAACAAGCATATCGCTTCACTTTCCCAAAGCCCTGCAGAAGCTTCTACAAGGAGTTTAGAAAAGATGGAACTGGGGGACCAGCAGTTAGCGTAATGGCTATGTCGTTGGACTCCCATGTAGTCGACCGCGGTTCGCATCCCGGACCCACTGGCTTAAACTCACTCCGGGCACATGTGTGTGTGTGCCCAAGATCCCAAGAAGAGAATGGAGGAGAAAGGATTGCGGTGTGGCCATCCCTCTGGGGGGTGATTTCCTGCTTTCTGTCTCTCTGTCTCTCTCTGTCTTTCTGGCGAGTGCACACGCCCTATAGCAAAAACCTCTTAAAAAAAAAAAAAAAGGAAAAGAAAAAGAAGAAAGAAAGAAAGAAAGAAAAGATGGAACTGGGAATGAGGGCCTGAGCGGTTGCAGAGAGGGCTGTGCAAAGCCAAAGTTCCAGACCTCCTCCTCGCTCCAGCTGCTTTCTGGTTTAGCGCTTCCTGCTCCTCCCGTGTTGATCCTACTGCAGGAGATGGGGGATGGGGTGTCCCTACCTGTCTAGCTCGCTGCCTATGCCAGGCTTGTTTTATTTCTAAAAACCTTTAGAATAGGAAGGATGGAGACAAAAATCAAACAAAAGGTCCTCCCCTCTTGTGTACTTCATCTTTGAGCAATCTTCACTTCCCTGAAGAACTGATCCAAAGCTGCAACTTAAGAGAAGTGAATTATTTTCTTTCATGTTATTGATCATATAGACTTCTCTTAGCTCCTTTGGTGTTTCAGGAAGGCGATGAACTGGTTACGTACAGCTGTATGATTGGGATTTCCTATTAGGACATTCGTATAAAATGGCTTGGGTTTGACTCCTTTGTGATCTTTGGAGCGTTGCTTACCTTTTCAGCATCTCTCATGCTCCTCATTTGTGAAACAGGGGAAATCACAGTACCTGCTTCATTAAGGTTGCTGTGAATTGCAAGTGAGATGACAAACAAAGTGCAGACAAATGAAGCATTAAGCTGTAATAAATACTATGCAATGGACACTTTTCTTCTCTCACTGGACCTGTCCAGAGCTTGGTGACCACTTTCTTCTTGAACTCCACTTGCTGGGTTTTTGGAACAGTATTTCTCTGTTGCTTTGGGTCCCTCTGACTTCCCTTTTGTAATCTCTTGGCAGATATTTTGCTCACCTCAAAGATGTTGGTATTCCCGAGTCCTGTGCTCTTCTCAGAAAGGGCAGCCATCCAGGCAAGCTTTCTCCACAGCTGACATCCCCTGCTGTGTGCCCTGAGAGCACACCTCCTCTCCAGTCCAAAGCACTTCCCTGAGTCCCAGCTTATTTCTTTTTGTCTATTGAAAATGTGTACTTGGGGGAACCAGCAGTTAGCGTAATGGCTATGTCATTGGACTCCCACATAGTCGACCCGGTGACTTAAAACTCACGCCGGGCACTTGTGCATGCATGCTCAAGATCCCAAGAGGAGAATGGAGGAGAAGGGATTGCGGCCTGACCATCCCCCCCTGGGGGGTGATTTCTCGCTTTCTGTCTCTCTGTCTCTCTCTGTCTGTCTGGCGAGTGCAC
>NW_006205376.1:3369392-3405661 GCF_000334495.1 Tupaia belangeri chinensis | reverse complement strand
CACCCACCATAAAAAAAAAAAAAAAAAAAAAAAAAAAAAAAAAAAAACCCTCTTCAAAAAAAAAAAAAAAAATGTGTACTTGGGGTCCCCTGGCATTTCAGCATAGTTTATACAGAGCTTGTTATCTTTTCCTCAACTTTTTCCTTGAACGCTATCTTCCTGGTACCCTCACCTCCTGACTTAATGGAGTCTTCAGGAACCCAGCCATCCAAACAAGAAACTTGAAATGTATCTTCTCGATTCTTCACTCTCTGTAGCACATGGGCAGAATCCTTATTTTGTTTCTGGCTCTCCTGCTGCATGTTCATTTTCTTTCCTTGGACTGCTACAGTTTCTGGGAACCAGATTTCTTGCCCCCATTTGGTTTTCTTGCAAATTATCCTTCACAGCTTTTCCAGGAGAGTAGTTTTAACATGAAAATTTAATCATTCACGACTCTAACAAATATCTAAGCATTTTCTGAAACATCAGTGTTGAGTAGAAATGTTACTCAATGTGCGTGTGTAATTTTAAATTTTTTAGTAGTCAGCCAAAAAAAGTAAAGACCTTTTTTTGTTTTTTTTTGTTTTTTAAGATGACAGACAGAGAATGACAGTATAAGTACAGGAGAGAGAGTAAGAAAGTTGGTAATTCTGGCAGCATCTTTCCATGTTGTTACTCTTTTGCCCCAGCAGCCTCGTTAGCTAGGACCACAGTGCACACTACCATACCTGATCTGTTTAGACTGGGCCAGGAACTGAACCTGGGTCTCCCTTGTGTCCTTAGCAGTCAGGCAGTGGTGCCCTCCCGCATGTCCCACAGTGGTTGAACTACAGTGAAGTTCATTTTAATAACTTTTTAATTTGACATAGTATTTCCAAAATATTATTTAAACATGTAACCAACCTAAAAATAATAATGAGGCTTTTAAAATTTGCCAGAGGGTATGTATGCTCACCTGGAGAGAGAGAGAGAAAGAGAGGGAGAGAAAAGAAGAGAGAAAGCATCCTCCCACTGGGGCATAATCACGCCATAATCTTCATCTCTCCATTTCTCCATTCCATTAGGACTTTGGGCAGGCACATGTACATCTTGCATATTTTTCAAGCCACCAGGGTTGGGATTTTAACTGCAGTCAGCCATGTACTATCCAGCTCCCAATGTACAGCACTAAACAGCTTCACTGTGGAGCTAGTCCAGTAATGAGGTATTTTATATTTTTGTCTATACTAAGTCTTTGAAATCTGGTATGTATTAATTTACACTTAAAGCACAGCTTAATTTCTTAACCATCTTTTAAGTACTAGGAGCTCCCATTACTCATCTGCATAGAACTACAGGATTAAATGTCCAACTCTAGGGGCCAGCAGGTGGTGTGGTGGCTAAGGTGCTGGGCTCTCATGTGGCTGACCATGGATCTGGTCCCACCTGGTGGCTGAAAATTGCACTGGGTGTATGTGTGTGCGTGCCCAAAATCTAGAAAGGAGAATGGGGGAGAAGAGATTGCAGCATGACCACACCCCTAGAGGAGTGATTCTCATTTTGTCTCTCTTTCTCTCTATCTGTCTCCATAATGCACACATGCCTTATGGCATAAAACGAAACAAAACAAATCATATACACGCAAAGAAATAAATGTTCAAATTTATTTGCTCGGCTTGTGAAGGCTTTTGATGATCTCCTCTCATCTCCCATCTTCAGCATCATACCCTACTCACCTCCCTCCAAGTGCTATGCCTTAGCTCTACTGAAGTTTTTCCAAAGTGTACTGTGTTCTCAGCACCTAAGCCTTCATAGACAGTATTCACTTTACTTTGGAAAATGCTCCATCTGGTCTACTGGGGTTCCACTTGTTCTTTTCACCACCTTCTTTCTCTGGTGGAGCCTATCTTAGTCTTGGCTGTTGAGGACCGAGGCACCTGCTGTACTTCCACAGGCTGATTCCTACATAGTATGAAGGGAAGTTTTCTTTATCCAGAGTCCTGCTGGTCCTCACTTCCCAGTCAGTCACAGGCAAGTACAAGTCCTCCTCCAATGCTGTGAAATCAGATATTGAGGAACTTATCACTAGTTGGCATAAGGAGGAGGTGTGTTTGAAGCAGTTTTTAATTTCCTTGCTTTAACCCTCATATCTAAGCCGTTTATTACTTTGACTATAATTCACGAACTTCTTATAGCATAAACATGCAAAGTCTTATGAAATTATACTATCCACAGTTGTCTTATATTTTTAATAACATTAAAAACGCAAAAAAAATTCATCTTGAAAAAGATGATGAAGGATTTTAATTAATTTTTAAATTACCTTTATTCAATTAACTTTCCTTTAATCTTTAGCCATAACACAAGTTACTTATAACTGAAGTTCTAGAAATAGCAAAAAGGTTTGTGTAGATATTAATATACTATTATTTTTTAAATCTGCATTTCTAAATAGCATGCCTTTTGTGAATATTCTGAATAGTTTTCAATAAGGTTAGAAAATACATTTTTTTCCTGAATGTTTATTGTTAATAACACACGCACAATGGAAATTTGTCCCTTATATGACAGTGTCAAATGATGTAGAATTGTATCTACAAATCTTCTGAATTTATCAGAAGTAAATACTTTCAGCAGGTTTCCAAATATTCTTCTAGACATTAACTGTGAACTTACACACCCATTTGTGTATTTCCCTCTTCTGTATAAAGAAGATTGTACTGGAACTATTTTTTTTGTGTCTTAAAATTTAACTTGTCTCTGTGTTGGAGATCATTGAATATCAGTATAGATCTACATCTTTTTTTTTTTTTAAGACTGTAATGAGGGACATTAAAATTGATTTCAACGTTTTGCTATCACAAATAATATGGTAATGAATGTCCTCATTCAAATGTCTTTGTGCACATGTATTTGTTTGTAGAGTACATTCTTATAGGTGAAATGAAGTTAAGAATATGACTACTGGGGCCAGCAGATTGCACAGTGGTTAGATCACTAGTTTCCCACACGGTGAACTATGGTTAGAGTCTCAGACTCTATGGCTTAAAAATCATGCTGTGTGCTGTGTGTTTGTGTGTGTGTGTGTTTGTGTACACCTAAGATCCCAGGAAGAGAATGGAAGAGAAGGGATTGTGGTTGGGCCATCCTCCCTGGGGGATAATTTCTCACTTTCCCTCTCACTGTTTCTGTCTCTCCAGCAAAGAGAGACACGACCTAAGGCAAAGACCTCTTAAAATAAAAAGAATAGGACTATTTAAAATTTTGATAGGTATTGCTAATACCCCTGATTTGCATTTGCACGTACAGTATAAAGGACAGAAACTGGACCTTAAGACAGTGCAATCTGTCTGTGACAAGAGCACTGGCTCAAGCTTTGGAAGAACTGGTTCTTATTTCCTTTTCTGTTGCTCTAATTAGCTCTGTGACATGGCATGAATCACTTAACCTTCCTTGTCTCCTTGAGTCCTTTAACATGCTACCTCTCAAAGATGCTAATAGGCGTAGGTTTTAGCTTTGGCATCTGTTCCGCTACAAGCCTGTAGTAGAATTTACCATGCCTAATATTCAGTTTATGAAAACTGCATTTCTCAACCAATCTGATAAACCTGTTTGCCTCCATTCCTTTAGAATGGAGCCAAACTCCAAGAAAAGACCTCCAAGACCCACTTGGATTCTCAGAAGCCAGCGGCTCATTTGGTGCTTTGCTGCCCGAATGCTTCTTTGGCTCAGAGACTGGCACTTGGATGGGTCCCCAAGGCTGGGAATGACTCCAGGCAGGCAGCAATCAGCCAGAAAGCGAGGAGAGAGGGTGGAGGTGGGCAGACAAGGTGTGGCACAAATCTACTTGACAAGCATTCTGGGAGAAAATGCTGTCTTGCCAACCTAACCTGTTTGCCAGTATTCAGTGGTGGAGAGTTTCATTTCCCAAGCCTGTGCCAGAACAGCAATGAGCCGGTGACTGAGGCTGCCGTTGTCTTTTCCCAGCAGTGCTAGTACCCCTGCACTGTTAGCTTGAATACCACGGCACTGAGAGGGCGTGGAGGTAAACGCAGCTGCCAGGTGAACCTGATTCCAGGTTTTGCTGGAAAAGTGTGAGAAAGTGATGAGAAGGCCACCTGTATCTATTTCCTTTCTCCCTTTCAAATACTCATTTCAAGGAGGAAAATAAAAAAGGAAAGGATGTTAAAGCTGAAATGTTGAAACAGGAAAATTGCTAAGTGGTAGCTGTATTGTGGTAGGAGATAGTCTAGGCTACTTGGTGTTCTTCAGTGTCTCTGTACTTTAGATTCACCTGGTCTTGGGAAAAGTTTGGGAGAAGGTGGGGTAGGTGGACAGGGAGGAACAAAAATTCTGAAATTTTTTTTTTTTTTAAGAGAGAGATTTTGTTATAGGGTCCTTGCCCAAGAGACAGAGAAACAGAAAGACAGAGAGACATGCCCAGGCCACAATTCTTTCTCCTCCAGTTTCCTCTCAGGATTTTGGGCACACACTTAGACGTACCCAGAGTGAGTTATAAGCTGCTGGGTCCAGTACTCGAACCGTGGTCGACTACTATATGAGAGTTCAGTGGCATAAGCATTATGCCATCTGCTGGTCCCCCAAATTCTGATTTTATTATCTATGGAATAGCCTAACATCAGGACTTTTAAAAAGTTCCTGGAGGTGATTTATGCACAGCACAGTGAGAGAACCAGTGTTCTGGTCCTACGCTGTCCAGTATAGTAGCCACTAGCCACACATTGCTCAAATTGATTGGAGACAGGCTCCAATACAGAATGGATTTCAAAGATGGTGAAAAAACAGAAAGTAACCTTAATAATATGGTACCAATTAATACTAATTAATACATTGCCAATACCATATTTTATAATAGTAATACATCACACATTAATATATTACTAACCTAACTATATACAAATTAAATCAATAATGGCATACTAGTTTATGTGGATTACATGTTAAAATGATATTACTAAAATTTAATGTTATCTGTTTCTTTTTAGTTTTTTGAATGCAGTAGTAAAATATTTAGGATGGTATATAGGGTTCATATTTGTGGCTCATATTTCTGTTGGACAATGTCCTTCAATTTTTTGTTCAATTATTTATCTTCTCAAGTAAATTTAAAAATTGCAAAGAAATGTATTCCCAGATAGTCCCATATACCTGACGCTCTCAGTGAAGTACTAATTTCCTTTGTGGCAAATGCAATGAGTGGGGTGAAAAAGTTACTGACTTCTCATAGGGTGGAAAAAACACATGATCTTGAATCCTAGAATGTGAAAGAGACTTTTTCTTTTTTCTTTTTTAATGAGAGAGAGAGAGAGAATAATTGATTTTGAGGTTCTTGCCATGTTAACCATCCTTCTTGCCTCAGCCTCCCAGCTAGTGAAGAAGACAGGTCTGAGCCACCATATCAACCTGAGGGTTGGGCTGGAAATCAAGCCTAAGCTCCCATGTGGCCTCAGTTATTATGCAACTGTGCCTTCCTGCTTGTTCCACCATAGCAGGACCCAGTGTCTTTCTCATAAAATTGTTTTCCAAAGGAGAATGTGGAAGACTTAATAGTAGGCAATATTTAGGGAAATTTAAACAATCTGCTAGGAAATTTATACTCACCATTTTTTTTTCTTTTTTTTTTTTGGCAGTTGGACCTATGTTCTTATTAATGGGAAAGCCAGGTAAAGTTTCCTAAGAACAAATTTACAGGGACATGGGATTAGTCCAAAATTGATCTGGCAAGCAGTTCTATGGAGGGAATCCACCCTGAGCTTCCATACATACCAAATAATAGAAAGAATAAAGAAATATTGAGAATTTAAGAGTACAAACTGTAAATTGGTCAGAAAAGCTAACTCTATAGTAGTGTGTTGGGTGCTTAAATCACTTAATAGATAATTAATTCACTGATTTGTCAAACTAGAATTTAAAAAACTTTATCTTAATTAATACGAAGCTTTGCTAACCTATAATCTCTTTCTCAGCTATGTTCCCAGAAGACATAAAAAAAGGTGTTAATTTTCTTTCCTTTACACTGCTGCGTTGTTGCATTTCACTCTTCCTTTAACATCTATTTAACTGAGAGTAAGAAAAAATACATAGCAAATAGTTTTGGGGTAGGAGGTTTAACTGTTGTCTTTATTACCAAGTTTATAGCTCTAAAAATTGCCTATCATATAAAAAGAAAGCTGTAATTCACATTCGTGAAAAGACTTGAAGGGTCATAAGACAGCTGAATTGTATGACACAAAGGAAAAAAAGTCCCTGAAGAGATTGTCCGAAATAATCCACTTTGCTCCATGGTCACTGAGAAAATATAAGGGGGGGTCTTCCAAAAAGTCATGGAAAATGAATATTATGAAACAGTATGCATTAATTGTGAATTTTTTTTACATCCAAATTCATACATTAATTTCATTTTCTGTGAACATTTTCTGTGAGTTTCTTCTTTTTTAAAAGAATTATTTTATTTAACTTTATCAATCTATTTACTTATTTATTTATTTTAATTTGACCAGAGAAGGACAGTCCAGGACTCCATCCATAGTTGACCATGTGGGAGTCCAGCATCCTCAACCATGACAATAAGGCCAGGTCAGTGGCACAGCAGTAACGTGGAGCCCCAGCAGTGCTGGATCCTTAAAGACTGACCTGTACGTGTGGGTACCCATGATCCTCACTGGCTAGGAAGACTGGGAGAGGGGCTTGGTATATGGAGAAAGGAATCACCTGATGAGACTGAAATGAGGTTGCTTTCTTATTCTTTCTCTTCTGGCCCCCATCTCTCACTCTTTTGAAAGAAATAACACACATACATGCACACACACACACACACACACACACACACACACACAGACTACGTCAGTTTGGAACCTCAGTACTCTGACTATTTTGAGTTTGGGATTGTTTTTCTCTATATTCTATGAGCTTTGGAAATCTTTGAGTTCAGAAGTTTTAAAGTTTTAATAAAAGTATTCTCTAGAAATCTCTCTTGAACTTTTCTTTAATTGGGATTTGAAGCTGCATAGAAAGTCTTAAACTCTTGACTTATGCCTACTGGGAAGTTAAATTTTCTTTTTCTTTTTTTCTTCTTTTTGAAGAGGTTTTTGCTATAGGGCACATGCACTTGCCAGAAAGAGAGAGAGACAGAAAGCGAGAAATCACCCCCCCAGGGGGATGGCCACACCACAATCCCTTCTCTTCCATTCTCCTCTTGGGATCTTGGGCACACACACATATGCACCCTAGGTGAGTTTAAGTCACTGGGTTTGGGACTCGAACCTCAGTCAACAATGTGGGAGTCCAGTGGCGTAGCCATTTCACCATCTGCTGGCCCAGGGAAGTTAAATTTTCTGACCTATTGTCTCTCCTCTTTTTTTCTTTTCTTTTTTTCTTTTTTTTTGAGAGGCATTTGCTATAGGGCACGTGCGCTTGCCAGACAGACAGAGACAGAGAGACAGAAAGCGAGAAATCACCCCCCAGGGGGGATGGCCATGGCGCAATCCCTTCTCCATTCTCTTCTTGGGATCTTGGGCACTCACACACACACGCTCGGCGTGAGTTTAAGCCACCGGATCTGGGACTTTAACCATGGTCGACTAGGTGGGAGTCCAGCGACATAGCCATTATGCTAACTGCTGGTCCCCTATTGTTTCTCCTCTTAATCCTCAATATTTCTTCAGTTTTTCTTTTATTATTTGGTGTGTGCATAGAAGACACACTAAGGAAGATTTTAGTTTCCCACATGCCTCAGTTCCCTCTAGGAATTTTACATTGTTATATAAAAAACTTGTGCAGATTATATCTTTGAAAGTATTTTAATTGAGCATGTTTCCTCAGACCTATAGTATTAAACCTCGATTAATGTAGGAACAGTTTTAATTTTACTAGTTGAAGTTTTATAAGCAAAGCTCTTGCAAGTATGCATTCTGTTGTTAAAATCTTCAGGTAAGTGGGATGTTGGTACATTCTAGGTACTTCCAAAATCTAAATGGCAAAGGTTGTTTCTTCTGAAGCCACATTGGTATCAAGGATGATGACGTTCTTCTTTTGCACAGTATCAGCAGTGACTTAGATTTCCTATTTAGTTCAGAATTTGCATAGTTATGCAAATACCATATTAATACTCTTCTCATATTTATAGGGAAAGTCATTAAGCAATTTTAATGAATCCTTCCTCTTTAAGTTTTGGGATCTTTAGATTAGGTTTACACTCTTTAAGTGTATAGAATCACTTTAGGATGAGATTATTTTGTGTATTGCCTGTGAAGTGTTCTATAATAATTTGGTCATGATTTCAGAATATTACTTTATTTTATTTACTTTGAGTTTGTCTAGCTGTCAGTCTCCCTATCACAGAATATTTGGCTTCTGTAGTCTGAACTCTCAACACTCTCCTGCACAGTTGGATAGCAGGACCTCCCTGACCTTTTGTTGCTATCTGAGTTTGAAATAAGGCCTTATCTCTTACTGAAGCAGCCATTTATAATTTGAAAGTGTGCACTTCAGTTGAGAAGTCATTGCTTAGAAACTATATGCGTAAAGAAACACAGGGGACTCAGGAGAATGGATTTTAAAATAACCCAGGTCTATCTCCTACAACTTAAAGCCCCTTCAGTTTAATAACGTCTGCTGCTTTCCCCTACCAGCTCCTTCAGGAGATGGATAAACCCATCTTTGCAGAGGCTCTGAGAATCCCCCTACATGATTTCTTCTGTTTAGTGCTAGATGGTTCACACAGTTATTTTTGGACCTGGCAATTCAAATTATTGGGTTAGTAGAGCCCTAAGGCTATGGACATTAGTTTTATCCAATGGGGCTCTTTGCAGTTCAGGGTGTCACAAAAACATGTGATATTTCTTTCTTTCTCTTTTTGGAGAGGAGGGCACGTGTGCTTGCCAGAAAGACAGAGAGAGACAAAGAGACAGAAAGCAAGAAATCATCGCCCTGGGGGATGGCCACACTGCAATCCCTTCTCCTCTTGGGACCTTGGGCACACACGCACATGTGCCCAGCGTGAGTTTAATCCACCAGGTCCAGGACTTGAACTGTGGTTGATTACATGGGAGTCCAGCGACGTAGCCATTATGCCATCTACCGTTCCTAACGTGATGTTTTTATTAGAGCCCTCTTTAGTTCACTACACCTTAAAACATACACACACACACACAAACACAAACAAGTTTTTTGATTCTTAATGAAATGCACATGCACATACAAGAGAGAGGGAGAGAAAGAGAGAGAAGCACTCTCCTCAGGCCTGGTCACAGTGTAATCCTTTCCCTTCAGTCCTCCAGTCCAACAGCTCTTGGGTGCTTGTATAGGTGCCCAGCATGTTTCAGGCTGGCTGGGCCAAGGATTCAAATTTGGCGTTCATGTGGGATCCAGCTTCTCGAGCAGTGTGTTTACCACTGTGCCACAGAACAGGCTCAATTCACTGTACCTTTTAAGGCTACACAGAAAATTCTCAGTGGGTTTCCAGTTTAGGGGTCATAACTCAAATGCTTGGGGGTCTGGGATGCTAAAATAAACAAGCAGATGGTGGGGACTGTGGCGAGTAAATATCCTGCCAGGAATCAAAGGGTGGGATGGGGCCAGGAAGAATGTGTTCCTGAAAGGGACACTCTATCAGCTATTTTTACTATTTTTTCAGGCATATGGATTCCTCATTCCTTTTGAATGTCCCCAGTCACTCACCTTGCTTCTCCTATGTCTGTTGCCCCCTGGGGGGACAAGTGGCTTTGTTGCTGATGTGTACTGTTTTGTCAATATGGGGCAGGGGCAGAGACCTACCTGGTTACTCTCACTGAGGTAGCACATAGTCCCTCTGTTGCAGGCCAAAGCCCAATGTCACACTCATCCACGCTTAGCAATGCCCAGGGCCACTTCCACTTTGCGTAAGTGGCTTCTACTGTATTTCTTTCCCTGGAACCTAATCCCTTTGCTTTTTTCTTTCTTGGATTTCTCTTTGGTTATTGCTCACCAAGGGCCCCTTTTATAGTTTTCCAATCAACAAATTTGTATTTTAAATATCTTCAATTTTTAGAGACTTGGAATGAGAGATAAAGCATGCAGGAAGTGTGACATCAGAACTTGTCTATTTGTATTATATAGAAGATTGTCTAATTATTGAATAGTAGAAGTATGTGGAGTATGGTATTAGCACCTGGCTTTCTATGCTTGCTCCTTTTTTCCTTAACTGATGCCACAGAATATTTTGGCTTTGTGTATCATAAAGAAACTATTTATTTATAAGATACTCCTAGTTTTTCGGTTGACCTTTTCCTTCAATGTCTCTGCCTGGGGCATCTTAAAATGCCTGCGGTAATTTCTTTCCTGACTTTTTTTCCCCTCAAGTTGTTTTACCTTGAGTGCCTGAGAAGTGACAGAAGTAGAGTATAGACAGATATTTTAAAATTAATTCGTGCCTGCATGCTGAAGCAAAGAATTAAGCAACTCATCTTCAATCTCGTATATACAAAAAAAAAAAAAAAAAGAGTAACGATTGGAAGGAGAATATATGAACAAAATTCAAAAGTTGTGTAGAGGAAGATGACAACTCTGTGCTTAAAGTAACTCCAGTTATTTGCCACTTTTAATTTTCACCTTTAGAAATCAGTGATCATGAAGAATATGCAGCTAAGTATCATTTTATATTCATAGCTTGTATTTTTGTCTTTTTTTCTTCTTGAAGACAGGGTCTTGCTCTCCTGTCCAAGTTGCTCTCAAATTCAAGATCGTCCTGCCTTAGCATCCTGAGTGGTTGGGACTACACATTTGTGCTACCATGCCTGGCTGTCTTATTTTGATTTGTGTCTCCAGACTAGATTGCAGTTCCTGACATGTATAATAGCTAATGATGATAGAAAGGATGGTGAGCTCTCATCTCTTCTAGAGATTTAAATTCTTGAGATACGTAAATGCATACAAATATATAATTATTAGAGTAGCTGATACTTATTGAGCTGTCAAGATGGCAGGCATGGTCTATTGCTTTTTTGCGATAACATTATTTATTGTCCTCATGATTTCATGTAATGGCTCGGATAACTGAGGCACAGAGAGCCAAAGACACAAAGGTGACATGTGATAGAGCAGTGATTTGAACCCAGGCCTCTTTGACCCCAGAATCCATACTTGTAACTAGTCTACTTTCCAGCCAGATCGAGATGTTCAAGACCAATTCTGTAAACATGCAAGCCAAGAAATAATTACTTGAGTTGTTCAGATGAAAATCTCTTGTTTCCTTGGAGATGTGTATTTTAGGTTATTGTGTTAGAGAAGAATTTCAAGCTTAGGATACAATGGCTGTTTTAACTTGAGTAGTTTACATTCTTTGCTTTTCAAATTGTTACAAAAATAATATAGGCATATAATAATAGAAATCAGTTGTATACAGAGTTTAATATTAATAGATAAAAGATGATCTTTCATTTCTACCTCTAGTCTCATTCTGCTGAGGAGACATTTTTAACCATTTCTACCTGTATTTGGTCTAGTGATTATTTTCACAGCTTAAATAATGTATTTATATAAAGTGCTTCCTCTAGGTTCTACTTTAAGTGCAAGACGTAGGGGAATAACCAACAATGAAAATCATTCTTCTTGTGGAGATAACTTTCTAGTAAAGACACAGTCAACAAATAAATTTAAAAAAACAAATAGAAAAACAAGTTAATTTCAGAGAGAATCATGGGCCAGGAAGTGAACAATATGGAGTAATGTTTGGAATGGTATGAAAACACTGAGAACTCGATTTCCATTTTAGGTCTTCTCTTTCTTGCTTTTATTTATTTATTTATTTATTTTGGAGAGGTTTTCGCTATAGGACATGTGTGCTCACCAGACAGACAGAGAGAGAGACATAGAGACAGAAAGCGAAAAATCACCCCCAGGGGGGATGGTCACATTGAAATCCCTCCTCCTTCATTCTCCTCTCGGGATCTTGGGCATGCACGCACACGTGCCCGGCGTGAGTTTTAAGCCACCGGGTCTGGGACGCGAACCACGGTCAACTACATGGGAGTCCAGTGACATAGCCATTACGCTAACTGCTGGTTCCTTCTTTTTTTTTTTTTTTGGTAAACACCTTGTGACTTTTTTTGTTTTCTTTTTTTGGATAGGTTTTTGCTATAGTGTGTGTGTGTGCTCACCAGAGAGACAGAGATACAGAAAGAAGAAATCACACCCCAGGAAGGATGGACATGTCACAATCCCCTCTTCTCCATTCTCCTCTTGGGATCTTGGGCACGCATGCACACATGCCCAGCATGAGTTTAAGCCACTGGTTCTGGGACTCGAACCACGGTTGACTACATGGGAGTCTAGTGACGTAGCCATTACGCCATCTGCTGGTCTCTTTTTGTGACCTTTTTAAATGAAGTGCCAGGTGGATTATTAGAGGTAGTGTCTCACACCTCTTCTTTACGAAGATTTCAGCTAGGTTTTAGGAATGTGGGAGGCCAGTGTATAGCAGGCAGACCAGCCTCACTTTAGGTTCTGCAGTTCTGAAACAGGGGCTGGCTGCATCCTCCCTACCATTAGGCCAAAACCGGGAGGAATTTACTCTAAGCCACCTATGGGTCATAGAAACATGGACTCTCTGGGACTTAAAGGTAAGATAAATAAGTGATGCTTCCTAAGTGAGAATTTTGCCTGTACTTTGTCTCATTGGATTTTGTTTCCAGAAGGAAATGTAAATATAGTTGGAACAGACATCCTTTTGAATGGCAAATGAGAGTTGTTATGTGTAACTTTCTGATTGCTAAATATTGAGTCAATTCTTTTAAAACACTCCATAGCCAAAAAGAACATGCCTCAGGGCCATAAGTATGTGACTTCTGCTCCGATATACCTCCTAATCTTGGTTTAATTTCTTTCATAGCTCATAGACAATGGCAAGTTTTAAAATTATTATTACTATATCACCAGAAGGTGTATATACTTGCCTGAGACCGAGAGAGAGAGAGAGAAAGCACCCCCACCACCATGGCCATGGAAACACTGCAGTCCCTTTTCCTCCATTTCTCCCTCCTGTCAGGATTTGGGGCCTGCACGCACACATGCCCTGTGTGTTTTCCAAGCTGCACAGTCTGGGATTGGAAGTATGGTTGGCCAGGTGGGATGTGGCTCTGTAACACACTATGCTTAACCTCTGTGCTGCAGGGCCAGCCTAGACGATGTTTGTTACACACTGTGGTAACAAATGGAGGCTGCTCTGTTTGATCTGGTGCCTCAATTGCCTCAGACTCAGATTCTCCAAGAGCTGAGAGAATCAGTATCTCGGGACACACGTAGAGTGACCATACTCAATTGTCTCTGTTTACACTTGTTGTTCCAGAATAGTTATCACCAAGACTCCCTTTCACTCTCAAAAGTGTTCTGCTTTGACAAGGAGTCATATGGACCCCCTCGCTAGAACCCTTTCAGGTACACAATAAATAGTTGGGGAGTCCCAGGAGTCTTTTCTGGGAGTCAGTTCGATTTCTTTAGAGAGAAATGCTGTGGCACCCGAGTTACAAGTTACAAACTCTGCTAATATTCATGAAAGGAAGATGGGCAGAGACAGCTAACATTGGCCCGCTTTGCTATAATATCTCCTGAATTAAATACTTTGATTTCCATTTCACTGCATTCCTTCATTTCCATACCTGCCTTGAGGTTGAGTTGCTAAGAACTGGGAGGGGACTTTCTCATCGCTGCTGGGTCATTCTTTTGTGTACTTTCTGGGTGGTAACATGTTTCTCTGGTTCTCTTCTGCTCTCTGCATTACACAAATGTTTTACATTATGGGCTTGCTGAGATGTCGCCCCTTTTTTTCAGCACCTTTAATGAATAGATAAAAGTACTGAATTTTTTTAATTGCGATTTTAATGGAATTTGAGGGTGAAGAAAGGAGAAATGTGGATGCACAATTCAGTATCTTGATCCAAAAGGTTTTATCATGTTTCCTATTGACCAAATTAAAATGAAAAAAAAAAAAGGCTCCAAATTTCTGTATTTTCTCTTCTTTGCTTAATAAGGGCAGACTTCTAAATGTAAGGTTTGAAACTGAGCCATGTGTTCTTTGTCAAGATTACTGTAGAAATGCTCTCAGAGATCACATCTGATGTTGGCGTGTGGCAGCTGAGTTGTCCTGCTAGTCAAATCCCAAGGGTTTTCAGCCCATCCTAATAAACTAGATGATGGTAAAAGTCGCAAACCTATCATCTGTGTAACATGGCTTTTATGCTGTTTAATGTCAGTTTCATCTTCGAATCCTGACTAGAGATCAGGTTGAGACTGGGCCTACCTAATTCGTATATTCTGCTTATTCTCCTTTCCTAGGTTCTAAATAAAATATTTTGAACAGTAGTATATTTGTCCTGAAATGCTTTAAAGAAGAAGCCCCAAATAGAAATTATCAAATAGATTATCAGCAAACTGCCAGTGACATTTTATAAACAATGCTTGTCCGTGCCTTTGAAGTCAGGAGTGGGAGACAGAGAAAGGATTAGGCAATTCTCATTTAAACAACAATCCTGTGTCCATCTCTAATAAGCCGCTTCCTTTCTAGCCTGGGAGTTTCCTAGGTAATAAGCTGCCTGTGACGCAGCAGGGTAACATCAGCAGCCTTATCTTCTCGCTTCTTGCTTTGGCGAACACGCATCGTGCAAACTGGGGCTACTAGTAAATAATTGAATTTTGTTATCCCGACTGGGGTGTTTACACAGCGAAAGTAAATACTTTAAAATGATTATGTCATCAGTCACACATGGACACTGCAGGAACAATTGAGTAAATGGTTAGAGGAATCAGACTTACAGAAAAAATTCAGGGAGTAAGGAAGAGTGGCTTTTGTTTCAGTTTTTAGAGACCAGTTACTTTACTAGGGAGTTCGCTTTTATAGTGTTTCTTTGCTCAGCTGTTGGAAGATATTTTTTAAATTATTCTTTTCCTGAACATCATACTGGACTTGAAATTCTAGCATTATATATTTGTATAAAGTCTTTTTTTTTTTTAATTGCCCTAGAGTGCATGTGTTCATTAGAGAGAGATGGAAAGGGAGAGAGGAGAAAACACCTTCCAATGGGATGTGGTCTTGCTGCAGTTCCTTCTCTCCTTTTCTCCATTCTGTTGGGATTTGGGGCACACACCTACATGTACCCAGTGTGTCTGTCAAGCTACCGGGACAAAGGTTTAAACTGTGGTCAGCCATGTGGGAATCCAGTTGTCTTAACTCTAAGGCCATAGGGCTGGTGTTTGATGAGTGTCTTTTGTAAATAGACATGAATGAGAGAAGTCACCTGAAGGAAAGGGAAGCTATACAGAGATACTTTGTACTTTTGGTCACTATTAAATGCTTTTTAAAAGATTTAGCAAGCAAGGGCCCGGATGCTGGTGTAACAGTAACATAAGGCTCTGTGAGGCTGACCCACATGGGAAGGTTCTGTGTTCATGTCCCAGAGACCTTCCTGAGTACCCCTGAGGAATGCTCATGATCCAGAGCTGATGAACCTGGGATGGCTCATGCTCTGAAGACCCTGTTAGGAACTTCTGTCTCTCTTGCTCATGGAAAGAGAATAAAATAAACTTTAAAAAAAATCAGGGTCAGCAAATGGCAAAATGGCTATGTCTCTGGACTCCCATGTAGTTGACCGTGGTTCAACGGGTGGCTTAAACTCGTGCCAGGTGCGATTGCAGGTGTGCCCAAGATCCCAAGACGAGAATGGAGGAGAAGGGATTGCTGTGTGGCCTCCTCGGGGGGGGGGGTGATTTCTCGCTTTCTGTTTGTCTGTCTTTGGTGAGCGCACATGCCCTATAGCAAAAACCTCTCAAAAAAAAAAAAAAACCAAAAAAAAACAAAAATAAGCTACAAAATTGAATCTTGGAAAACTATATAGCTAATTATTATTTTGTAAATTTGTTATAGGGTGCATGCACAGAGAGAGAGAAAGCGATAAAACCCCCCTTCACCCCCAGGGAAGATGGCTACCCTTCTCCTCCATCCTCCTATTGGAATTTTGGGCATACTCATATGTGTGTCTGGCACAGTCAGGCCTCAGCTCAGTCAGCTATGTGGGATTCAGCTGCCTTAACACCATGCTAGCAGCTGGCCCTCTAATTACAAAATTCACACAAAAATGGAAAACAAAGCAGTATTTTTATATCTTTGTTTTAAAATCTGATAGCTAAAAGGTTTGTTACCCCTGTATTAGATAAGGCATTACTTTACACAAGTGGTTTCCTTACTATTTAGATGGGCTGGACTCTCAGTTGTCTCAGCTAAAGCTGAGCACAGGTGTCTATAAGAAATCAATTCTTTTTAATCCCATTTCTTCGGTCATTGATCAGTTGATTTCATGAACTTAGCAGTTCTGGGAAATGTTTAACAGCAGCATTCTGATATTGACATGAATGAGTTTTTTGGTTTTATCCTATTTGCCTGAAATCTTTGATGTCTTTTACTCATCTGTGATTTTTTTTTTTTTTTGGGATAGATGTTTTTTTTTTGTTTCTAAAAAAAATATAAAACAATTTTCTGTTGTCTGGCACAGTCAGGCCTCAGCTCAGTCAGCTATGTGGGATTCAGCTGCCTTAACACCATGCTAGCAGCTGGCCCTCTAATTACAAAATTCACACAAAAATGGAAAACAAAGCAGTATTTTTATATCTTTGTTTTAAAATCTGATAGCTAAAAGGTTTGTTACCCCTGTATTAGATAAGGCATTACTTTACACAAGTGGTTTCCTTACTATTTAGATGGGCTGGACTCTCAGTTGTCTCAGCTAAAGCTGAGCACAGGTGTCTATAAGAAATCAATTCTTTTTAATCCCATTTCTTCGGTCATTGATCAGTTGATTTCATGAACTTAGCAGTTCTGGGAAATGTTTAACAGCAGCATTCTGATATTGACATGAATGAGTTTTTTGGTTTTATCCTATTTGCCTGAAATCTTTGATGTCTTTTACTCATCTGTGATTTTTTTTTTTTTTTGGGTTATAGATGTTTATTTTCTGATTCAAAGAAAGTTACAAATCAATTTTCTGTTTTCTACCCAAATTCCATTTCTCTTTTAGTTTAACTCTTGCGTGTTGAACTTGAAACCATAGTTTATATTATATGATGAGACAGCAGTCAGACTGGTGGATCTGCTCTGTCCAGTTTTGACAAATGCATTGGGCGTTACTCAAGCTTCTGTGTAATTTAGGTTTCTTGTGACTAACCAATACCACTACAGCAGCTAATTTAGAAACCCTTCTCCCACTCAGATTTTTATAGCTTCCTCCTACATTGTTACTAAGAAAAAAATTAGGCAAATATCACATCTTGAGTCATGAGGTTTGTGTCTCATTAGGAGTCCTTGGGTTGCAAAGGAAACTTGAGAGTGAATCCATACATACAATTCTCCCTGAGACTTGAAAGTGAAAGCCACTTACTCAGCTTCTGAGTTTTGAATTAAAAGGCGTTGCTCTGCCAAGGTCTACAGACAGTGATAGGAAGCTCGCTGGTAGCCAATCACAGAGGAATTCAGAGAGAATCCTGTCTAGCTGCTTTGTTAACTGAATGAGAAAATGGGCTCTGTAGAGATTGGCTGGTGGCTTTCTTACTCTTTTTCTTTTTCTTTTTTTTCTTCCTTCCTTCCTTCCTTAATTTTTTTTTTTCTAAAGTACATGTGTGCTCACTGGAGAGTAGAGACACAGAAAGAAGGAAAGTGAGAAAGCACTTTCCACAGGGGATGATCACACCACCACACCACAATCCCTTCTCCGTTTTCCCTCTTGGGATTTCTGAATACTCACATACACATACCTGGCACATTTTTCAGGCTGCCAGGTCCTGGACTTGAACTACACAGTTGGCCACATGGCATCCAGTCACCTTACCCATCATGCCACTGGCTGGCCCTTGGTTGGCTTTTTAAATTTTTTTTAAAGTGCGATTTTTGCTATAGGGCACATGTACTAGCCAAGACAGAGAGAGACAGAGAGACAGAAAGTGAGAAATCACCCCCTAGGGGGGTGGCCACACCACAATCCCTTCTCCATTCTCTTCTCAGGATGTTGGGCATGCACACATGCACGTGAGTTTCAAACCACCAGGTACAGGACTCAAACTGTGGTCAGCCATGTGGGAGTCCAGTGATGTAACCAATATGCCATCTGCTGGTCCCGCCTTGGCTGGCTTTCTTCAAGTCACACAGCTGGCCCTTGGGTGCAGAGCCAGAAGCAGAATGCAGGTGTTTAGCACAGCCTGATGCCCTCTCTACTACTTCATGGAGCCTGCCTGCGTTCTTTGTTGCTTCCATGCCAAACCTTGAGAAAACTAAGAAATAGGAGACTCTGTCCATTCAGATCGTTCATTTCCCAGTATAGTTGGGTCTACTGGATCACAGTGGAAATGTTGATCAGTGAACACATGACTAAATTTGCTTCCTGCTGTGAAATTTAGGCTATTTGAAGTCTAAACACAAATAAAAAAATGGTAATTAAACCTTTCATATTGTGATCAAATGGAATCAAGGGAAAAGAACATTTTTCCACTTCAATGAACAAGTGTGTTGAGAAGTGTCAACTTCAAAATAAGTTTGTTAATTTATGAAAAGCAAATTAATTCTTCCTGCTTCCCAGAAGAAGCAGGAACTTCTTTGACCTCTGTATTAAGTGTATCTTACTGAATGACTTTGGCTAGAAAAAGAATCAATTTATTTAAGAGAAGGAGAATAAGCTATGTCCTTATTTAATACCCAGGAACCTGCCCGGTACTAATGAACATATTGGTTGACAAGGAAGACTTTCCTTTCTAATTAGTATATCTAAACTATGAGAGCAAAACAGACTCAGTCAGTGGAACATGGTGAGTGATTGCTGAGCAGTTAATGCATTACTAGCACCCTTTATTTACTATTTATTTCTGAATCTGATCCTCAGAAGTTTGAGCATATAAGATTTTCTAAACATACTGAAGAATTATTTGTAAAGTAATCTGTGTGAGTGTGTGGTGTTTTAGATGGGATCTTGCTCTATCACAATAATCCTGCCTCAGTCTCCCAAATAGCTGGGGTTATAAGCATGCACCTTTGTTCCCGGTACTTTAGGGTTGACCTGGGAACCAAACTCAAGACTCCCATGTAGCTCTAGCCTGCCAAGCAGCAGACTCTTGTGTTTGCAATCACAGCTGAACCTGGAAGGTAATTTTTGCTTCTTTTACTGTATAGATGATATAAGGCTCTGATATTTGAAGATTCATATATATATATATATTTTTTTTTTGGAGAGGTTTTTTTTTTTTTTTTTTTTTAGGGCATGTGCATTCACCAGAAAGACAGAGACAGAGACAGAAAGTGAGAAATCATCCCCCAGGGGGGATGGCCACACCACAATCCCTTCTCCTCCATTCTCCTTTTGGGGTCTTGGGTACACATGCACATGTGCCAGGCATGAGTTTAAGACACCGGGTCTGGGACTGGAACCATGGTTGACTACATGGGAGTCCAGCGACTTAGCAATTGTGCCAACTGCTGGTCCAGAAGATTAATATTAAGAAGTAACTTGAAGCATGACTTTGAATTATATTATAATCTCATCAATGGAAACATCATGGTGCAGTAGAAAGTAATACGTTTGGAGTTGTTTTGTTGTTTAATAGATTTTCATTTTGTCAACTGAATTTTGTCAGTTACATATGTTCTCTGAGTTTTAGTTTCTAACCTGTTAAATTGAGGTAAATTTCTTATCAGATAAAGTTGTTTGGATGATTGCATGAGAGAAGAGTTTTGGCGATTCAATAGGGCCTCATTCATAGGCACTAAATAAATAGAAAGATATTCTAATATAAACAAGATTAATTCCATGTATGATAAAGGAAAGCATTATAGGGTTAAGACCAAGTATGTAATGATGGTAATCATTCAGTTTTCTTTTTAATTTTTCAGAACAGTTTAATGTCCTCTTTTAATGAAGCTAAATTCATAGTGTAATTATTTTTTCTTATCCAAGCTAGTATCTATCAAATTTTGCCTCTAATTAAATGTCTTGGCCTGTAAGAGTGCTGACTATTGAGCAGATCAAGAGGAAGATTCAGAGCCAGAACAAGAGACAAAGTCATTTGATCCATGTCGTGTCCAAGTATACATGATTAGTAACAATTACCAGATTTCTAAGAGCTTTCTTCAAAGAAAACCTAAAATAGATATTTAGAAGTAAATTTTCAGAAAAGGGGCCTATTCCTCTTTCAAAGAAAATATGAAAATTAAGCTCAGAAGAAAAATAAACCAGTACTGGCACAGCTCAGTTAATAAGGAAAGCTGGTTTGCCATTATCTAGAATGCCTTGTGGACAGTGTTCCTTTGCAACAGCTGAGTGTTGAATGCAGAGAGTCACTTTGGGGTTGTATATGCCATGTGTCTTAGTCCATTATTGTGTTACTAAGAGAAATACCTGAGACTGAGTGGTTTATAAAGAAATAGAGGCTTATTGACTCACAGTTCTTGCGGCTATAATGTCCAGAGGCATAAGGCTGGCCAACCTTATGACTTACAGAGGCAGGCAGGATGGCAGGCTTTTGCAGAGAGAGAGGAAAAGAGGGCTCTGGACCGCTCTCTCTTCTAAAACAACCTGCTATCAAGAGAACTTACCTCTGGGTCAGCAAGTAGCATAGAGGTTAAGGCTACTGGATCTTACCTGGTCAACTGTTGGTTTGAGTTCTGAACCTGACAGCTTGACAGACACACTGTATGTGCATGCCCGAAATCCCAAGATGAGAAGAGTGGAGTAGAGGGTAGAAGGGATTGAATCCCAATGGGGGATTATTTCTCACTACCCCCCTACCTCCTAGAAATGCACATGCCCCATAGCAAAAAAAAAAAAAAAAAGAAAAGAAAAAAATATTTACACACACACACAAGAACTAGCCTTTATACTTCACTAGAACCCTTCAGAGACAACTTTAATCCATTCACACCGCCAGTCCTCCATCTTCAGTCACTATGATCCATTTGTCTCCACTAGGACCAAATTCTAGAGCATGAACTTTCAGGGGTAAACCCTCATCTAAACCTCAGCATTGTGGTAATATGATTTTTGGTGGTCTCTTTCCTGACTGGATCAGTTCTCGGCATGGATATGTAAGCTGTCATACTTCCAGTCCAAATTTATCTGCTATTAATTCTAGCATAAATTCTCTACTCCCATAAAACCTGTCTTTGCCATGTATCTTACTTGTTCTTGCTTGTTTCCTTTTGTTTCTGTTCACTTCCCTTCTACCTGTGCAGAGTTAAACATCCCAAGTCTTCTACGACAGTTTCAGCTTACTCGAACCTATATTAATCTCTTTATCACTGCCTCTGGCACGTTCTGTCTGTTTCAAACATCTTGGACACGATTATCTTCTGACTATAGAATGTGATATTTGTATGATGTACGTCAGTCTTTAGTCATAAGCAAATACTTTGAAGGCAGCAATCTGTACCATATATTTAATAAATCTTTATTAAGTTATTTTTATTGCACTGGATAACAAAAACTTATATCCTCTAAATCTAGATATTTATTATTATGTTTATATCTCTTATTTATTCCTCAGAGTTTTAACATTTGAAAATATGTCCACATGGGATAATAAATATGCTTTTGTCAGAATCTGGAAATGAGAATCTTACTTCTTACTAGAAGTAATTATGTCATCAGAAGACAAAGCTTTCCTATTGGCTTTGTTTCTTCTGTTCTTCCTCCCTGCCTCTCTTCTATCTTCTACTGCATCCGTCACATGATACGTCTATCTGCCTACTTGTGCCAGGCACATTGCTAGGGGATTTGTATGTGTAACTCTTACATTTTCCATTTTTCACATAACTTCAACACGACTCTAACATTCTCTGAACCTTGATTTTTTTTTTCCCCTCTTAAAAAAATACCTTCCCATAATACCTTACATGTTTATGGAAGGATTAAATAATACGCCACTCCTTCAACTTGTAATCTATAAAGTACAATCATCCAACATATAGTCTTCCTTGCTTAAATAATCTTTTACTTGCGCAACAGATGGACAGTGCTATAAAACTGAAAGACACCTTGTAAAATATATTATCTTTATCTCTGTCACTTCAAAATTCCAGAGAGATTTCTGCGTGTAATTTTAACTTAAATCAGCTATGATAAGAATTTAATATTTTGCCTATAGAGAAGCAGCAATGTCATTTTGTAAAAATCAGATGCTGCATGCCAAGAAGGAAGGTGAAGTTACTCATGTCTGTCTCTGCCGAGGAGGCACCAGGTAGTTGCAGCATGCACATCTTTGTATTTTGAAATGCTGTTAGAACATAGGTAGGTTAGGGCCAGCTTTTTAGCCTAGTGCTTAAGGGAGCCAAATCTCCCATGGTGGACCTTATGGTTTAAATCCTGGCCCTGGCAGCTTGACAACGTGCCGGCACCTGTGCTTGTGTGTGTCCCAAATTCCAACAGAATGGAGAGACAGAAGAGAAGGGACTATGGCCATGACCATGTTTTCCCTCTGTGTATCTCTCTGGTGAGTTCTTACACCTTCTGACAAATTTTTAAAAAATAGTAGGCTACAGAGAATTTGAAATATAAATATATAATCCATTTTTTGTTCCTGCCTCTTCAAACACTATATTGATTTTTGATTATGTTCCTTTTTGTAAAAAAAAAAGCAAAATTCTTATGAGGTGTTTGAATCTGAGGGCATTAAAGACTTTTGGCTTTTGGATTCTCAATCAATTTCACAATCAGAAGAGACTCAGTTAGGGGTCATCCCTGTGGTTAAGATTTGAAAAGAAGATCTCTGCTTCTTAGATCAGTGATTGGTAATTCCCTCATCACAGTTCCTTTGTGAGCTAAACTCCCAGGAGCCTTGTGAGAACACAGGCTGCCGCTGATAACCCTTTCTTTGGAAATCTATAAAACTGAGGAAATAGATATGCCAAGCAATTTCTTTCAATAGAGCTAGAAAATATTAACCTAATATCCTCCACCAAATAGTTGCACCCATTATTACATCCCATCATCTCATTTTTCTCTAAGCCATTGCACCCAGAAAAGCTTCATTTCCTGACCTTGTATATGTTCTGCTACCGTCCACTTGATCTGGAAAGAGGAGAATTTTCTTACTCTACTTTTAGAAGCAATGGACACTTGTGGGGAGAAAATGGAAAATTGCTGTTATTGTCAAAATAAATCATCTAATAGTTTAGAAGAAAATATTGCTAATTTGGTGATTTAGGAGAACATGACTCTGAACATCCTGGGTTTGAGTCCGCCTCTGTTACTTATATGTGCACCTGGAACAGGTCACCTCTACTCTCTGAGCTTCAGGATCCTCTTCATTAAAAGTGGAAAGATACTTTATAAGCATCCAGTTACACAATGAATGGCAGGACATTGGTACCTAGTAGACCCTCAATAGGTGTGAGTTGTGCTTTCTGGTTAGGTTTGGCTAAAAGTCCCACATTTTAAAATGTTTACTTGAAAAACTTCTGTAATTTTTATATTTCATAAGTATTAATATTGATGGTTGTTAAAGAATGACGTGTTTTGGACTTGTCTTATTTTTGATCTCCACCCAGAAAAATATAAAACCAAAAATTTAAGCACTCGAGAACCTTTTTTTCCTATCTAGCATTACAGTATTCTAGAGACAAAAGTTCATCGGGGTCTGTGAGGTGAGAGTACATACTCCTGATTCAAGAGCCATCCAGCTTATGTATTGACGTTGACCAAGGATTTGCTATTTTGGATCTACGGATGAACTGTAGACCTTTTGTGAAACTTCTCACCCTGGACTTATTTTGCTTTTTCTGAAAGGAAGAGCTAATGTCTCTTTTTTCCTTAGTTTCTGTTTTCTTTATTCGTGACAGAGTAAGCACGTGAGACAGACACAGAGAGAGCAAGAGATGAACATTCTCCACATGATCCGGTCATGCCATAGCCCCCTCCCTCTAGTCTTCTACCCACTGTAGCCTGAGCATTCATGTGTGTGTGCCCGGCATGTTTTAGGATGACCAAATGGGGGATTCAAACCATGGTCACAATGTGGGATCTAGCTTCTATTGAGCAGTGAATTATTGTGTTCCACACAGCCAACTTGGGCCAATGACTTTTGTCAGAAAATCAGAAGGTTTATAATATGAAAGAATACTACATGTTTTTGAAGTTAGGAACTTCAGAACCTGACAAAAATTGCTGTTTTATTAAGCTATTTAAAATAATCAAGAGAAACAGACTTACAATTTTCCAAAATATGTGTAAGTATACTGAATATGACCTTCCTGAGATGTTTCACGATTAGACATAAGGGACTGTCTTGTGCTAGGTGGTGTGAGTGTTCAGGTTAATGCAGAAAGTAGACCAATGAGTGAGTTTGCAGCTCACTGAGGAATTACTGGTCATGAGCAGGATGCATTTTCAAAACTTTAAAAGAGCACCACAGCTTGCCTATGATGTATGTTGAAAACAAGGTTGGTCTTTTTTTGGTTTTGTTTTTTTTTTTACAATTTCCCTTATTGTGCCTATAAGTTTATTATAAAAGATTCATTCCAATAAGAAGACTGACTTCTGAAAATCTGTATTAAAATATATACTTACAAGTCTGTTCCACAAGTGTTATCCTAAAAGATATTAATCACATATTAAACATGGACTTAATCTTAAAGAGAAATATCTTATCTTTTATTTTTTGGAGAGGTTTTCACTGTAGGGCACATGCACTCGCCAGAAAGACAGAGAGCGACAGAGAGACAGAAAGCGAGAAATCACCCCTCGGGGGGATGGCCACGCCGCAATCCCTTCTCCTCCACTCTCTCCTCGGGATCTTGCGCATGCATGCATGCACATGTGCCCGGTGTGAGTTTAAGCCACTGGGTCCAGGACTTGAACCATGGTCTACTATATGGGAGTCCAGCGACATAGCCATTACATTAACTGCTGGTCCCAGAGAAGTATCTTATCTTTAGAAGATATGAAATGGGTACGTAAATTTAAGTCAGAGAATAAAATGGCAAATGTCATAGAAAGTTATAGATGAACAATGGGATAGGGAGGAAGGAGAAAATTTTGACTAATAAATTGACAGTGGGGATGAGGTCTTATGAGTACGAAGACAAGACTAGGGAGCTAGATAAGGGAGGATGCTGTAGAGGAAGTCATATATGAACTAGGCTTTCAAGGTGGGACGTCTCTGGGTATATTGTAATTGAGCAAGAACAGGACCTTTCAGGAAGAGAAAACGATGCACTTAGGAAAACTAAGACAGGCAATTGAAGCATATGAAGTGTGGTAACTGTAACACACAACATGAAAAGGAATCAGCAGAAAGGAATGAAGCTTTTCAGGCCCATATTTAGAGCGTCTGTTAAAGTATAGAGCTTTTATTCCTTCCTGAAGATTTTCCATATAGTTTTCTTTCAGTATCTTGATAATTTTACGTTCACATAGTTCGCCCACATGAGTTTTCTTCTGAAAGCTTCTTTGACAACAACCACAACCAATCTTCTGCTCTAGAAAAAATACAGCTCCATTACCTTAGTTGAAATTTTCCTCAGCAATGAGAAAAAAATGCAAGTAAAGGTAATTCAATGGAACCTCTTGTAGATTTTTTTTTTTTTTGAGAGAGAGATTTTTGCTTTAGGGTGTGAGCCCTCACTGTAGACACACAGAGAGATAGAGAGGAGATAAAGAAATCACCCACCATGAAGGATGGCCACACCATAATCCCTTTTCCTTCATTCTTCTCTTGGGATTTTGGGCATACATGTACATGTGCCTGGTGTGAGTTTCTTAACATGATAAAGAGGATGAGACTAAAAGTCTCTTAAGTTGGATGTTTGCTTGGCCCAAATCTCTGTTAGGCATGAAATGAAGTTAGAAAGTTCCTACTTAGGCTGTGGACATTTTATAATTGTAGAACTAAAGATACACTGGTTATTTCTCTTTCAACACTGGTATGTGCTATAAATATTTAACCCAGGTATTCCCTTAAAATATTTCCATTTGTTTTGTCTCACAAATTAGTCATTTGCTTAAGCATAAAAGAAGTGAAAGGCTTGCTGAAATTTAGGAAGACAAGTCACTCCCACTTGCATTGCATGCACCTGTGGGAGTGAGTAGTATTAGGTTATGAAAGCTGAGAGTTTTTAAATCCTAGAGTCTCTATTACAGACGTGATTCCTGCACATGTTGGTACTGCCACCTTTACCCTATTGGCTGTAAGTTTTACATATTAAGTGCTGTAGAGAAAATTAGTTTGCTCAAGGTATGGAACTTAAGAGTGGCTCTTGCTTGGTTTGTCAGTATGCTTTTGCCTACCAAAAAATAACACTTGAGTTTGCATGTCGAACAAAAGGGAAAAGAAGTTTCTGTCTTTTTACCCACAAGCAAGTGGTACTCTGTAAGAGTTAACCATTACTGGTTTTAGCGTCTGGTTAAAAGTTGGAGCTATATCAGGACCAGTGGATGGAATAGTGGTTAGGTTGCTGGACTCTGACGTGGTCAAGTGTGGTTCAAGTTCTGGATCTGGTGATTTGAAAATTATGCTGAATGCATGTTGCATGCATGCCCAAGATCCCGGTAGAGAATGGAGGAGAAGGGAATATGGCGTTGCTATTTCCCCACTCCCTCTCACTGTGTCTGTTTCTCTTTTTCTCTCCCTTTGGTGAGCACATGCTACCTAAGGCAAAAACCCCTTAAAAAAAAAAAAAGAGTTGAAACTATATTTTGTATTATCAGTATTACTGATTCCTTGTGAATAAATTTTTAATGAGAACCTGACCTGAAGGATGTGAACAAGTGACTGAAAATCAAATAGCTTCTAATGAATATCAGTCCTGTGTAGTGTGAAAAAGACAACACAATTTTGTTCAGAGAGTTCACAGAGGGTCATAAGTTAATTCATAACAGAACTTCTATTAACTTAGATGTATTTTTTAACTTTTTTTAAAGTACAGATTTTTGCTATATGGCACATGGATTCACCAGAGAGACAGAGAGAGACAGAAAGTGAGAAATTACCCACTGCAGGGAATAGCCACGTTACAATCCCTTCTCAATTCTTCCCTTGGGATCTTGGGCATGCATGCAACAAGGCCCAGCATGAGTTTTAAGCCACTGGGTCGTGGACTCGAACCATAGTCAACTATGTGGGAGTCTAGTGGAGTAACCATTAGGCAATCTACTAGTCCTTAGATGTATATTTATTAGTTCTTTCCCTTTTATTCTTATCTGTCCTTAATGGGTAAAATATGATTTATTAAGTTTTACTAATTGTTTAAGTCCATTTTTTAAAGGTTCCCCCCCCTCCCCATAGGGTGTATACATAGACCAGAGAGGAGAGAAACAAAGGCAGTGAGAGAAAAAGTGAGAAATTACCTGCCTCCAGGGGAGATGGCCACGCTGCAATCCCTTCTCCTTCATTTTCCTCCCAGGATTTTGGGCAAGCACACACACACGCCTGGTGTGTTTTAAGGCACCAGTTTTAGGACTCAAACGACGGTCAGACAAGTGAGAATCCAGCACCTTGACCACTATACCACCTGCTGGCCTTCTATTTGTTTATTTTAATTCCCAGAGAGCATATGTGCACCGGCCGGGGGAGGGGGGGAAGTGGGGGTAGGGAGGGAAACAGAAACAGAAAGAAAACATGAACCCACCCTAACGATTATGCTGCAATCCTTTTTCTTCGATCCCATCAGGATTTCAGGTGTGCCCAAGCATATTTTTCAAGCCACTGGGTCTGGTATCTGTTAGCAGCAGAAGAAAGCAGTTAAAATTTCAGTCTCTATATTTTCAGTTTACTTAAATTCAGTGTCTTATAAGATTTTTTTGTTTGTTTTTTTGTTTTTGTTCTTTTTTTCTTCTTAAGAGAATGTCTTGAAATAGCTCAGAGGGTGATTTGGCCATCGAGTTTGAGAACTAGATGAATTTAGAGGGTACAAGAACAAGACCTATTTTTACCATGAAACATTTTGTGAGAGACCTAAATTTGAAGGAAGTTTTCTGTTGGGGTCCATTAGTAAGTCCTTGAGAAATCCTATGAATTAAGCAGAATTTTTTCCTCTTGTCAGAGCAGGAAATTGCTATAGAACTGACAGTGGAGTATTTATCAGATTAATAACACAGCTTGGGAGAAAGCTTTCAAGTCATATGTGATTTCTACTGTTGCTGAGCTTCCTGAGTTCTACTTCCTTCCCTGCAAAGTTTCCATAAAATATACATATGGCATAAAAATAATTAATTATAATGCTCCCTTCAGTTGCTATAGCAATGACAGTTCCTTAATGCATCCTCTGTTCCTTCATGCCCTTCTGAATTAATTTAGCACAAAGCAGCTCAATTTTAAAAATAAAGTCCTTTGAATAGGTGTCAAGTGTTATTGCAAGGATTTCATGGTGTCCACATGAGAATACCTAAAGACTTACTAAAAGGCTAGGGTCTTATGAATCAGAGTAGTGGAAAAGTCTGTTCCCCCACTGGGTCTCTCTCTCCTTCTATGGATATTCTATTTTGAGAGTAATCAGTGGCAGTTCAGATTAAGGAATATATAGAATAATATTTAAAACCCTTTTTTCATAATGCCACAGCAAAAAAAATATATTCAGAATCTCTGTATTCTCTGCCCTACTCCCACCTTATTTTCTCTTAAATCTTTTTTCTGATTATTCCCAAAATGAAAAAAACAAATGTTAAAATAATTATATTCAAAATGACTTGTAAAATCCTGAAAAGCAAATATTATTCTCTTTTTCTAATAGGTATCTGGCTATTCTTCAGTTGATGCATTTGTTCCTAGTATTTGTAATTGCATTGGCATTTGAAGCAGAATGTATTTTAATAAAGTAAAACATTTCAGATGTTTACATATTATAGCAATAATTTATTAATGTAAAACTATTTTTTTTGAGAGAGAGATTTATTCTATAGGACACATGCACTTGCTGGAGAGACAGAGAGACACACCCAGCATGTTTTTCAGGTCCTTGGGTACAAGACTCTAACCATGCAGTCATCCATGTAGGACCTAGCCACCTTAACCATACCACTTGTCTGGCCCTAGATGCAATGATCTTTATTGGAATGAAATGGAACCTAGTACAAAAAGCTCTAGCTATTATGTATAATTAAATAACTTAAGGAATTCAACCTACTGTGCTCACTCAATTTTCCTGTATTAGTCTGAGTTAAATCAAAGAAACAGAATTACTAGGGGATATATATTTGTTACAGTGATTTAATCTTATCCATGTGTGTAAGCTAGATTGTCCTCCAAATATCCCATAGGGATCTCTTTTCTGGAATTTCTTGTATATTTCCAGTTAGGAAGATACATAAGAGAAGGAATTCTGGGAAATGAAGTTCACCTTTGCCAAATCAGCATGTGACCAAATCACCACATGTGACTTAACTTTTAAACTTTAAGCCGTGAGAGATTTAAAAAAAAGGTAAAACATTCCAATCTTCCTCAGGCTTCTGGCAATTACATTTTTTAATCTGACTTTTTAATTAACCATTAGAAATATAAATAAAAACAAATTGGGAAATGCCATAACTTTTGGCCAACAAAATATTGTCTCTTAAACCTAATAATTAATAAATCATATGTTAATATAAATCACATACCTAGGCCTTGTTGTTATTACTAGGCAATATAATGTAATGAATAAGAGCAAGAATATAAAATCTGACAGTTGGGGGAATTTGAATCCTGGCCCTATCAACTGCTGTTAGTAAACTGAATCTCTTTTTTCCTCATAAGAGAAAGATAACATTTAGGATTGCCAGAGACCATGTGTTACATTACATAAATGATCTTAGCATAGTGCCTGGGATTAGCTGCAACATAATTTACATCCATAATTATTATTAATAAAATTGTTGACCATTATTTGTAAATATTTTTCTGCTTTTATTTGTAGAACAAGTGAGAGCTTTGGCTCTATTTTGTTCAGATAAAATTCCTGAAGTCTGTGCTTTTTAAATCCCTAGTGCTGAAATGAGCTCTCTGCTCTCAGTCATTCGCCTTCTGGCTTGATCTGTTTCGAATCCGAATCCAGTGGGCAGCAAAGGAAAGCACCTGGTAAGTGGAAAGCAGAAAGAAACTACTCTGTTCAGACAGAAGGCTGCTATTCCCCAGTGCGCTGTTCTTATCCTTGTCATTCCTGTGTAAAACTGCTTTCTTTGCAGATGGCCAAGAGCCTGAAGCCAAATAATAAGCAAATATAATTAGGGGAAATGAATAAAATTTCCTTCTGTAGGACTGAATTTTCTTTCTTCCCCAGGCTGCAGAATTGTAATTGTTTGTAGCAGGAAGTAATAAGAGCAAGGAAAATTATTTTGGCTCTGTACTATAAGATGAGTAAAAGAGGCCATTTGTAATCCTCAATAGGTTTGCTTCATGTGCCTGGTGAAGGAATATTGTATTTGTATGGCCTTTTAAACCTTGAGGATGGGCTTAAATCCCTCTCTTTTCAGTCAACACTATCTATTTTAGGAAAGCCATTCTACTCCAAGGAAACAAATGCAAAATTTGATTAGGATTGAAGTAGATTGAATAAAATTTATTCTTATATTAAGGCGTTCTAAGAGCATAAGGCGGATGGTGGTGAGGGTGAGATTTTTCACCCTTTACTTTGTCAGCAACTCTCATCAGACATCCCTAAAGAAATATTTAAAAACATAAAATGACTTCAATGGTATTTAAGGAAGTGTGAGTTGTTAGATTTTTCAAACTTACAACGTCTGATTTTGAGTTTCATTTGGGCCATTTTCTATTTTTTAACCTAGTTAAACTAATCACTTTTGAGTTATTAGTTATGAATTCCTTCACAATAAGGTAGAGATGATAGCATTTGTTCTGTCTACTGTATAGTATTGATGTAAAAATTGAATAATAAGATGTGACATGAGTGCATACCAGCACTACTGTCTCTATTGCTAAACTAATAGTTAAGAGGAAAAAATAGAATGTAAATATAGGACATATGTATGGAGGCCAATTTTTGAATAATTTTAGAATTGTTATTTTTCAGGTCTCCAGTTATTGCACATGGCTAGCAGATACAATGACTTAACATGATTTACAAGTATTTATATTCTATATGTAATGTATATAATATCATAAGTTACTTATAGTGAGATGCTTCAAATTTCAGGCCTTAGATGACCAGAGAATTTTGAAAGAGTACATGGCTGGGTGGCTGCTCTGATGCTCTTAGTGTAGTATGAAGAACATTCCTTGACATCTCTTAGAACTTATGACACAGTGAAACTGAAATGCATCTAACCTCGCTACTGTGGGTAAAATAAAAACCATGTGTCCTTAGACATTCCACACAGCTTCCTACTGTTCAGTGTGCTTTGTCTTTCTTCGCTTTATTTGAGCCTAGCTATCAGTCCAGTCTGCACGCACTCCGTGGCTGTGACTTGTAGTTCTTCAAGCAGATCATGTTGCTTTTAGGCCCTGTATTCTGGATACCTCCCTCAGTTTCCTCACTGTCTTTTGTGGCTAATATTTACTGTGCTATTGAGGAGGTGGAAATAAAACATTTACCACTTGTTACAAGGTGAAAATGGGGGAAAAAAAAGTGGATTTACAAGATAGCATTAAATGTGGGAGTAGAAGTATCACTTGGGTAAGGGTTAGATTCAGTCAAAGAGGTATTTGGTGAGAATGAAGGTAAGACAAGCTCTGGGTCTGGAGATGGAGTTACAATGGATAGACATAGTTCCTGCTCCTCAAGAGCTCATAATCTAGTATAATAATTCTTTCTCTCTTTACGTTTCCTTTCTTCATGATAGAAAACATGAAGAGGAGGGGGGGTGGACCCTTACAGAGTCCAGCTCTCTTTCCCCCAACCCATCAGAATCTTGGGCATGGGCATACACCTGATATGTTTTTAGCTGACTGTACGGATCTGCACCTACAGTCGGCCATGTGGTTTGCAGCACTGCAGTTAGTTCAGTTACTACTGACTGTACCAACATTCTGGGCCTAGTACAGTAATCCTCATATCTTGTTCTGCACCAATTATACAACAGCCTTTTAAAATACAAATGCCTTGGTTCAATTCTTAGAAGTTCTGATTAAATTACTCTAGAGTACTCACCTAGGACAGAAAGCATCCAGGCATCTCCATCTCTGCCTCTGTTGGCCCTCTGGGTTCAGCTTCGTGACTGTGAAGTTCTTCTCCAGGAGAGCCCCTTCCTTTCAGACCCCAGTGCTAGTCAGGTAGGCAAGTTTTTCTCTCTCTCTTGTTTTTCTCTGTCCCTTCTAAATTATTTTTATCTTTTTCAAAAAAC
Organism: Tupaia belangeri chinensis; assembly: GCF_000334495.1. Classification (NCBI taxonomy): domain Eukaryota; kingdom Metazoa; phylum Chordata; class Mammalia; order Scandentia; family Tupaiidae; genus Tupaia; species Tupaia belangeri. Next base: position 3,373,412 of record NW_006205376.1, on the reverse strand, counting down.
AGCTTTCTGTCCTGTTTGTGCGTTTCTTTTGCTAATTTGTCTCTTTTTCCCTCACCTAGGACAGAAAGCATCTAGGCATCTCCATCTCTGCCTCTGTTGGCCCTCTGTGTTCAGCTTTATGGCTGTGAGGCCCCTGTCCCCAGCCAGTCCCACCCCCACCCCAGGCCCCAGTGCTAGCCTGGACAGAAAGCATCTAGGCATTTCCATCTCTGCCTCTGCTGGCTTACTTGCTTTGGGGTTTTCCATTTTTAACCCAATTTTATTTCCTGTGACATGATTTGTTTTTTTTCTCCTCATTTTATTCTATTTCTTTCTAGCTTTGTTCTTTTCTTTTTCTTTCTATTTCTATTTCCTACTTTCTTTTTCTTTTACCTTACTTTCCTGTTTTACTGCTCAGCCCTTATACACTGCCTAGAAAAGATTAGGTGCAGAGTAGTTAAACATCTGAATATTGTGAGTTTTAGAGAATTCTTTCCACCTCACTGTAGTAGTTGCATTTTATTCTATTTCTTTCTAGCTTTGTTCTTTTCTTTTTCTTTCTATTTCTATTTCCTACTTTCTTTTTCTTTTACCTTACTTTCCTGTTTTACTGCTCAGCCCTTATACACTGCCTAGAAAAGATTAGGTGCAGAGTAGTTAAACATCTGAATATTGTGAGTTTTAGAGAATTCTTTCCACCTCACTGTAGTAGTTGCAAAAAGGGTGAAATTCCCCTTCATAAATCTGATTTCAAAACTCTTCCTGTGAGTCCCACACTGGAGGACATAGTAGAAGGGAGAAAATAGCACCGAATTATTTCACAGTAAGGGAAACACATGAGCTCACAGTTACAGAATCCTTTTCCAACAAATTAGCCAAAAGTGAATACATTACCAAATGACTAAAAATCGGAGAAAAGACTCAAGGATGGGAGCACCAAGTAATACATCTCCAGCAAGGGAACACTGTAATTTGTCTCCAAGTAGGGAAAAATTAGAAGATCTTATCAAAATGACAGAAAAATAATTTAGAATATTTATGGTAACAAAGCTCTATGAGATGCTAGAGAAAAGAGATGTTGAGCTCCAAAAGATGAGGAAGTGCTTCCTTGATATGAAAGAAGAATTGAACACCATAAAAAAGAATCAAATGGAACTGTTTGATAATGAAGTCTGTAGTACAGAAAATCAAAATCTCCCTCACAAGTATTAAAAGCATAAGGTTAGACCATGGAGAGATTGAATTTTGGAAACAGAAGACAAAAATCTGACTTAGAAAAAAATATCAAAAATACTGAGAAAACAGCCAAGAAAACTGAGAAGTACTAGATATCATGAGACACCCAAACATCTGAATAACTGATATCACAGAAGGAGAAGAAACTAATAAGGGCATTGATAATCTATTCCATGAAATTCTAGAAGAAAACTTTCCAAGTTTAGAGAGGCACTCAAACATCCAGAACCAAGAAATACAAAGAACCCTAAGTAGAATTAATACAAGAAGATCCTCTCCATGGCACAACATAGCTAGATTGGCCAAAACCACAGACAAAGACAAAATACTAAGATCGACAAGAGATAAACATCAAATCACTTACAAAGGCTATCCCATCAGGCTAACACCAGATTTCTCATCAGATATAATGCAAGCAAGGAAAGAATGGGGAAATATATTCAAAATGTTCAATGAAAAACAATTTTAACCAAGAATACTATACCTAGCAAGAGTATCCTTAATATGGGAAAAGAAGATAAAAAAGTTTTCAGACAAACAAAACCTGAAAGAATTTATAAAATCCAGACCAGATCTTCAAGAAATTCTGAAAGGAATACTATATGAAGAAAACTAAAGAGAGACAGACAACAATAAGAGAACAAAAAACAACCAAGAATATGGCCAACTTAATGGTAGGAACAAGTCTGGAAAATCAATAATAATGTCGAATGTTAATGGATTAAATTTTCCAATCAAGAGACACAGACTGGCTGAGTAGATTAAAAGTCAGAAACTGTCTATCTTCTGCCTACAAGAAAAACCCATCTCATGGATAAAGACATACATAGACTAAAAGTGAAGGGCTGGAAAAAGATATTCCATGCAAATGGAAACCTAAAAGAGCAGGAGTATATTGATTTCAGACAAAATAGGCTTCAAGACAAAAACTGTAAGAAGAGACCAAGAAGGGCATTATATAGTAGTAAAAGGACTAATTCAGAGAGAGATAGACTGTAACATAATAATCAACACCCACTTATCTCCTTTAGACAGGTAAGCAAGACAAAAAATAAGCAAAGAGATTCAAGACCTAAATGATACCATAATTCAGATGGATTTGATAGACATCTATAGAACTTTCTACCCCCATCACAAAATACACATTTCACTCAGCCCTGCATGGTACTTTCTCAAAGATTGACCACATGATAAGGCACAAAACCAGCCTTTACAGATTTAAAGGCATAGAAACTATATCCAGCATCTTTTCCCACCATGATGGAATGAAACTCAGACAAAACCCTCGAACATACACAAACACATGGAAACTAAACCTACTTCTGAATGAGTTCATGACTACTGAAGAGAGTAAGAGTGAAATCAAGATATTCATGGAAACAAAAGGATAATGAATGCACAAGTTTTCATAATTTATGGGACACTGTAAAAGTAGTCATGAGAGAAAAATTCCTAGCAATTAGTGCACATAAGAAAAAGATGAAAGTAACAAAATGTACTTCTGACTCAGTCTCCCCATTTGTAAAACACAAATGATATGATGTGTTTCTAATTTATGCCATAAATAAATACTTTAAAAATTTGTATCTTGTGTTATATATGATTAAGGTCAAAGAGAGATATGAGTTTTAGTATCCACTCTATAAAAGGTATTAGCGAAAGAAAATTGAAGTTAAGCAGAATACATTAACAACAAATGTGTTCATGGTTTTTGACATCAATTCTTGGTGCACAGTATACAGAAACTTTGTGCTTATTAATAGATTAAATCAGTACCTACACCTGAGCAGTTGAAAACTTCTAGTAAACAGTCACCTGGTTGTGCTGACCAGTTTTTATTTAATTTAATTTCAAGTACACTACACTGTCTGTAAATCCCAACAAATGTCCCAGCGTAGTGTATATATAATCACTGGCAAGAACTATTATTTTATACTTTCTGGTCTAAAACCATCAACACCACTCCCATTCAACTTTCAGATGTTGATACAGTTTTTATTATTTTACTGAGAAAAATAGAAGCAATTAAAAAAGAACCACATTATTTTCCAAGCATCAAATCAACATACATGCCCATATGTTTATCCTTTCTTCCAGTTATTCCTGCTCATATATAAGTCTAACAATTCCTTCTATTCTCTATATCCACCTGCATTCTCACTCACTGAAGCACATCCACAATAGTCTTTTCTCTCAGCTCAGCATCAATTTATCAGTTTTTTTCCAGGTCTTTCCCAACAACAAATATGCATTAGAGCACTGACTGGAACAAAACTGAACAAGAATATCCTTTTAGGAACCTAGCAGTTACTCTGGCTATGAATCCTATTTCCTAGCTCCTTCTCCATAGAACTTCTTGAAACTGTCTGTATGGGCTGTCTCTTCTTTCTCACCTCTCTGTATTCCAATTGGGACACTATATATACACTGTCTATGAATGTCTTATCTTCATAAACCATTATATATATATTCTCTCTGTTAAATATCTTATTCAAGTCATAAGAGACAGTGGTCAATTTTCTGTTTTCTTCATAGTTAGCCTCAAGATGGTATTTGGTACTGTAGACATTCTCTTCCTTTGCTTTTGTGTGTGTGTGTGTGTGTGTGTGTGTGTGTGTGTGTGTGTGGAGAGGTTTTTGCTATAGGGCGCGTGCGCTCACCAGACAGAGAGAGATAGAGAGACAGAAAGCAAGAAATCACCCCCCAGGGAGGATGGCCATGCCACAATCCCTTCTCCTCCATTCTCCTCTTGGGATCTTGGGCACGCACACACACGCGCCCGGCGTGAGTTTAAGCCACCAGTCC